>NW_015166743.1:406-4006 GCF_001447785.1 Gekko japonicus | reverse complement strand
CCATTGGCCTGATCCAGCAATGGCTTCTCGTATGTTCTTATGACTCTGGGGGCAGCTACAGGTTTTTCCCAGACTCCACGGCTATTGTGCCAACCTCCCTGGGAGGGAGGGAGACGAGGGGGGACTGAGCGACTGGCCCCGGATCACCCAGTGATCCTGGGGCGGAGAGAGCTGGCAAAGAGAACCTTTTCTCCCTCTCCCAAATGACTAAAACTCGAGGGCATCCAGTGCAGCTGATGGGCACTGGATTCGGGATGGACAAAAGGAAATACTGATTTCCACAGAGAGTGATTAAAATGTGGAATTCACTGCCAGAGGATGTGGTGATGGCCACAGGCAGAGATGGCTTTAAAATGAGGTATCATTAGACAGAGTCATGGAGGATAAGCCTGCCTGTAGCTACTAGCCATGGTGACTAAAGGGATCCTCCACATTTAGTAAACTGTTGAATCCCAGTACTGGGAGGCAACATACGGAGAAGGCCTCAGCCAGTTTGGTGTAGAGAGAGCCAGTTTGGTGTAGAGAGAGCCAGTTTGGTGTAGTGGTTAAGTGCGCAGACTCTAATCTGGGAGAACCGGGTTTGATTCCCCACTCCTCCACTCGCACCTGCTGGATGGCCTTGGGCAAACCGTAGTTCTGACAAGAGCTGTTCTTGAAAAAGAGAAGTTCCTGGCAGAGGTCTCTCAGCCCCAACGCCTCACAGGGTGACTGTTGTGGGGAGGGGAAGGGAAAGGAGTTTGTGAGCCGCTCTGAGACACCTTCAGGTAGTGAAGGGCGGGGTATAAATCCAATTTCTTCTTCTCTCTGCCGTGTTGTTGCTTTTTAGATTTTTGTGCACACCTGGGGACTTCCCCCAGTGTGCAGGAAAATCTCCCTGCCCCCCAGGTGCCCCCGATGTGCGGATTTAGATATTCGCATGCAGGGGGCGCCTTCGCTATTCGATATATAGATTGTGTGACTTCTGACGGCCCTATAGGGCAGGGTCCCCAACCTGGTGCCCGTGGGCGCCAAGGGTTCCCACTGACACCTTTCCTGGCATCCCTCAAATGTTTGTAGAAAGTGGGCTTGACCAGGCCAGGGCACCTGCCCAGCTGGGCTTCTGATTGGCCATTGGAGATCAGATTGGCTGTGCAGGTTAGGGCTGTTTCAGCAGTAGAAGAAGAAGAGATTGGATTTATACCCCGCCCTTCACTACCCAAAGGAGTCTCAGAGCGGCTTACAAACTCCTTTCCTTTCCCACAACAGAGACCCTGTGAGGTAGGTGGGGCTGAGAGAGCTCTGACAGAACTGTCCTTGAGAGAACGGCTCTGAGAGAGCTGTGTGACTGACCCAAGGTCATCCAGCAGGTGCTAGTGGAGGAGTGGGAATCGAACCCGGTTCTCCCAGATTAGCGTCCGCGCACTTAATCACTACACCAAACTGGCATCTTGTCACCAATGTTCCCTCTAAGCTGTGGAGTCTTGTGAGCAAAAAGTCTATACTTTGTGAGCTACTGGCATTGAAGTTGTGAGCAAGCGATTTGGCTACAGCATAAATTAGTTTGCTCTGGAGCCATCTTTCCTGAGCTAAGACAAAAATGTGTGAGCCGGAGGCTAAAAAACTGTGAGCTAGCTCACACTAACTCAGCTTAGAGGGAACACTGTTTGTCACCACAGGGTTGGCTTTATTCTCCTCTTTCCCAGTGGTGGGTTTTTTTGTTTTTTAATTTATTGCTCTTGTCTCCTGTATTTTGGCTTCCTCTGTATCTCTGCCTTCCGTGGTGGCCATTTTGTGGCTGCACCCACCACCCTATGTCGGAATTTCCACAGGCGCCCCCAGGCTGGAAAGGGTTGAGGACAGTGTTTCCCCCTAAGCTGAGTTAGTGTGAGCTAGCTCACAGATTTTTAGCCTCCGGCTCACACCTTTTTATCTCAGCTCAGGAAGGATGTCTCCAGAGCAAACTGATTTATGCAGCAGCCAAATCGCTCGCTCACAACTTTAATGCCGGTAGCTCACAAAGCAGAACTTTTGCTCACAAGACTCCACAACTTAGAGGGAGCATTGGTTGAAGACCCCTGCTGGAGGGCTTTCGAGGCAAGAGGCGAGCAGAGGCGGTTTGCCATCGCCGGCCCCTGCAGCCAGTGTTGAGTCGAGGCCCTCTTGATTTCTCTGCACGCGGCCATGCTGAACATGGGTGTGATTTTTGCATGCAGGTTGCTGTGTCTCACTGCACCGGTGGTGTCTCCCCTCTATTTCTAAACTCAGAGTCGCTTTCTGGTTCTGCAGTTCCTGAGGGTTTTGAGCTGGCCACGGAGAGGCGGGCCAAAGAACGGCAGGAGTTTGAGAAGTGGCTGGCCGACGTGGAGGCCGAGAAGGCCCGGGCCCAGGAGGAAGCCAGGCGCCTCGAGGAAGAGCAGGAGAGGGAGAGGCTGAGCAGGCTCCGAGAAGAGCTGGTGAGTAAAGCTGCTGCCCGGGTATGCGAGCGGGGTCCGTTCTCCGGCTGTGCGTCCAGAGGAGGGCAACGAAGATGGCGAGGGGTCTGGAGACCAAGTCTCATGAGGACAGGTTAAAGGAGCCGGGTCTGTTTCGCCAGGAGAGGAGACGACGGAGAGGTGATAGAATCATAGAATGTTAGTCGGAAGGGGCCCTTTGCAGGTCATCTAGTCCAACCCCCGGCACTCTGCAGGAGCACAGCCGAAAGATAGCCCTACATACCTACAACATACGTGATCACCATCTCCACATACTTGAAGGGCTGTCAAAGAGAAGGATGGTGCAGAGTTGTTTTCTCTCCCCCCAGAAGGTCAGACCAGAACCAGCAGGTTGAAATTAAATCACAAGGAGTTTTCGGCTAAACACGAGGAAGAACTTCCTGAGAGTTAAAAGCGGCTCCTCAGCTGCAAGTGATGGTACCGCTTTGCTCTGCTCTGGTTAGACCTCAGCTAGAGTACTATGTTCAGTTTTGGGCACCACAATTTAAGAAGGATACAGGCAAGCTGGAACGTGTCCAGAGGAGGGCAACGAAGATGGCGAGGGGTCTGGAGACCAAGTCCTAGGAGGAAAGGTTGAAGGAGCTGGGCCTGTTTAGCCTGGAGAGGAGACGACGGAGAAGTGATGTGAATACCATCTCCCAAGTGCTTGAAGGGCTGCCATAGAGAGGATGGGGTGGAGTTGTTTTCTGTTGCGCCAGAAGGTTGGACCAGAATTAAATCAGAAGAGTTTCCGGCTAAATATCAGGAAGCACTTCCTGGCAGAGCAGTTCCTCAGAGGAACAGGATTCCTCGGGAGGTGGTGGGCTCACCTTCTCTGGAGGTTTCCAAGCAGAGGCTAGAGGGCCATATGACAGCAGTGCGGATTCTGTGAACTTAGGCAGATCACGAGGGGGAGGGCAGGGTGGGTTTCCTCAGTGCTCAGTTCTCGCGGCCCTTCCTTACACGCCCAGGGAAATGCCAATCGCCACTTTGGGGCCAGGAAGCAATTTTGCTCCAGGCCAGTTTGGCCGGGGACACTGGAGGTTTTTTTGGTCGTCATCTGGGCATGGAACAGGGGTCACTGGGTGTGTGTGTGTGTGGGGGGGGTTATGTGTGAGTTTCCTGCAGAGTGCAGGGGGTTGGAGTAGAC
>NW_015166743.1:0-375 GCF_001447785.1 Gekko japonicus | reverse complement strand
TCTTGGCCCTTTCTTACCCACCCAGGGAAATGCTGATCGCCACTTTCAGGTCAGGAAGCAATTTTTCTCCAAGCCAGTTTGGCCAGGGATCCTGGCATTGGTTCCCCTCCCCCATCTTCTGGGAATGGAGGTGTGGGGGGGGGGAGATATGTGTGAATTTCCTGCATTGTGCAGGGGGTTGGACTAGATGACCCCGGAGGTCCCTTCCCACTCTGTGATTCTATACGCCACTGCTGGGGCAGCACAGCCACAAGAAGGCTCCCTTCCAGCCGTGATTCACACAGGAGGTGACTGGCATTCTAGTTTTGGGCCCCGCAAAACAGTTATCGTGCTGGCAGTACAACAGTGCCGATGGATCTCCTCCTCTCTCAACTG
>NW_015166742.1:0-4330 GCF_001447785.1 Gekko japonicus | reverse complement strand
GGGGGCACCGCACCAAAGTCCAAGGGAGAACCTGACAGGCTGCTAGAGCATGCCAGATACAGCAAACTTCATGGGCTCCTGGTAATTCTAGAACCCCAGTTATAAAAACCCAACTGGTTACTCTATGGTCCAATCAAGTTACTTCTACCTAGATTATATTTTTCTTAACATCTGAACTCTAGTCCTGAGCCCTAATGGGCAGAGGGCATGCATCTAGGAGTTTTCATTTTCTTTGTGTTGGAAAATTGGTAAAAATAGTTAGATATTCAGAGTTTGCAATTGATCTTTGTTCACTGGAGAGGAGGCATTTTCTTTTTATTTAAAAATCTTTATTTCTAAAGGGAAGGGTACACAGGAAAATCTACAAAACAACAAGACTACAAGCTTGCAACAACAGACACAGAGATAGTAATGGAGATTCTTCCTTTCTTCTTGACCCCTAGAAGGAAATCACCTGAATGCATTAACCAATGAATGTTAGTAAATAGGTTCTAGTTTCCTGGGCTTTCTTCCCATTGGCTTTCTGCCAGGTTCACTTCTGGGTTAGTCTAAACAATAGCACACAAGGTAAGCACGTTAACCCTATAATGACTGACTTTTAGACCTTGCAACACACATATTTCCAACATTTTGATCTGACAGTGGGAAGCAATTACTTCACCCCTTTCCCTTTTTTACACAAGTAGGCCTGGCTTCAGCATTTAAAGAGCAGGTCAAGCCAGAGGTGTGAGTCAAATGGCAAGACCACAAGGGCTTTTGGCTTGTGACTCTTGGCCTGGGGTGCAGAGCCAGTGTCTGGGTACTTTATGCAATGAGGGAAAGAAGATCCCCCACCACCAATGGACAGACAGAGAAGGAGAGAGAGAGACCTACAATGGAAGCCAGGAGCTGTACCGACATAGAATGATACCTGTTAGACGTCTTTATAACCTCAGCATGTCCTGACTGTTCTCCCAGACTGTTATATAGCTTGGAAAGGGTGTTTGAGGTGTACACTGTCCCAGTGCATACAGGAGCTGGTAGGTATGGTGGGATTTATCACAGATGGACTATCGTCAGCAAGGATGCTCACTGCCTGTCTAACCTCCATTGTGTCCTGAGAGTTGATTAGATAAGGGCTCTGTATGTTTTACCTGCCATGAAAAAAGCACCACCAGCAGGCTACTTGACACCTGGAAAATGAGGGGTGTCAGCCTCCATTATTCAGTAGTATGGTCTTGATTAGCTCCTTCTTCATGCCTGTTAATTATTATTTTGAAGAGAAAAATATGCTCACAGAGTGCAAAATGTCTCATCTAGTTTTGGCCATACAACAAATATGATGTATGGAAACTAGGATAATCATAGCAATCCAATGTAAAGAAACAACAACAACAACAAAATCCCTGCTCCAAATATAAACCATAGCAAAGCAAAATGTGGGACTTTTACAAATGGAGAAATGGATCACAAATGGAGAAATGAATCAATCAAATTAGGACAGCTGCAGGATGCAAAAAAAATAATAATCCTGGATCTTTGGTTTCCTTTGCTAACTCACATGGAACATTTACCACATGGTTAAGAACATAAGAGAAGCCATGTTGGATAAGGCCAATGGCCCATCCAGTCCACCACTCTGTCTCACACAGTGGCCAAAACCCAGGTTCCATCAGGAGGTCCACCATCGGGGATAGAGCTCTAAAAGCCCTCCCAGTGTTGCCCCCCAAGCCCCAAGAATACAGAGCAACACTGCGACAGACGTAGTGTTCCATCTAGGGTTGCCAGCCCCCAGGTGGTAAATGATGAATGGATCAGCCAACTCCTGACTGACATTCTAGCAATTCATGTCCAGGTGGCAAAGGAAATAGGGCGAAGCACCCTGGCTATGGATAAGAAATCCGCAAATTTGGGATCCGGGACAGCAAGTAATGTACAGAAAATTTTCTCAGAAACAGCATACCCTCATGGCAAAATGGGCTGGACCAGTTCCCATTGTGGAACGCATCAGTCCAGCAGTGTACAAGGTAGCTATCCCCCCGCAAGAACAAACAAGTCTAAGTGACATATGCTGCTTGTTTGACTGCGTCAACCAAACAGCAACTGGGGGGAGGGAGAATGAGAACTAGCTTGGTTTCCTCCACACAGATGGAGGGGCCCCCCCTCTGCAATTCTGGCTTTTTGCCGCTGGAGACTGCTGTTGGTGAACAGGCACCCACCCCCGAAACCACGTGGTTTGGTTTGAATTGTTTTGTTTCTTTGTTTGCTCTTTAACCAGCCATAGCGGAACCTTTAACACAGTTCCTCCAAAAATTGACCAGTCCCTGGGACGGTCCTGTAAGAGGGAGAGCTTGCTGGCAGCATCTGTGGGGAGAAGAAAGGAAAAGAGGTTGGAGACGCCAGCGGGCACAAGCCGCCCACCTTACCTTTTGCTCAAATGAAGGTGTTTGGGTTTTTTTGAAGGGTTATTCTGAGAAACATGCTTTCTGGTCACAGAGACCAAATTTTGTTTTGCTCTTGCTATTGTTGTCTTTTTATTCTTTACATGTACACACATCTGTTGTGAATCTAATAGAAATCCACACTCTTGGTGAAGAGATATTGACAGTCAAACACAGACACACACACAGGTGCCTTTTATTTTGCATATCATCCCAGAATGCAAAACCTCGTTAAAGGGAGACACTAGCAATCCCATACAACTGGACCTAGGTCCACGAAAAAGGACGGGGTGTCCTTTAAACGGGTGTTTAAGTCAGTTTCGTGAACAGAAAAACGGAACGGACACACAGCTTTTGTTCCACGCAAAAGACGGCTGCAGAAGGAACAGGCCTGTCGGAAGGTCACCATTTTATCAAATACCGTATTATAGTCTCCAATTATGCAGATTTCTTCATAGACTTGATTGGAAATGTTATTCTGTAGAGATTTGTAGAATTTCTGCTGTTCTTGATTAGGGGCATAAATGTTCACTATCAAAGTTGTTTGTTTTCCTCTGTATTTTCACTATCAAAACTCTTCCATCTTCTGAATTATATACTAGTTCTGGATGTAAATGTTCTTTTACATATGTGACTACTCCTTTCTTCTTTTGTTTGTCTGATGAAGCAAAGGTTTTCCCAAATTTTTTAACTTCCAAAAGTTTCTGATCAGACAATTTCATATGTGTTTCCTGTAAACAGATAATATCTAACCACATCATTTTAAGCTGTTGAAAAATTTGCCGTCTTTTTTGTGAGGCATTCAGACCATTTACATTGATGGAAATTATTTTAAACTTCTTATTAATTCTTTGCTTCTTCTTTGGATCTGTCTTTTTTCTTGTCTTGCAATCTCGTAACAACTTGGAGTGGTATGACCTGTTTCTTGCTTATTCCTGTCCTAATATGTGTTCCAGTTGCTCTCTGCTCCTGTATCTCTCCCTCTTCCTTTGGTTCTTCTTCTTGCGCTCCCAACTCCTCTCCCTGTGATTTTAAAAATTCGTCTGCTTTAAATATGGAGTTGATTTTATGTCTTCTACCTTGGTATGTGAAAAACACTCCTTCTGGGATCAGCCATCTATAAGATACTCCATTTTGCCGTAACAAGTTTGTAAGTCTTGTATAGCTTCTTCTTTTTCCCCTCACTCTCCATGGCGTTTCTTTTAGAATTCTGACTTCTGTCCCTTGGACCACGAATTGTTTCTCATTAGCAGTTTTTAGTATGGTATCTCTTGCAGTCCTCTTATGAAAAATTACATGGACCTCTCTGGGGACTTTGTTTCATTTAGCATACGCAAAATTCATTCTGAATGCAGTATCTATCTCCTCAAAAAAAATTGCACATCTTCTTCCCCTATATATTCACCCAAACTATGAGCCATTTCTGATTTAATGTCTTCATCTTTTTTTTCGGGAATATTTTGAAATCTCAAAACATATGTTGCTTTTTCTATCTCAAATCTAATAATTGAATCTTCCATCAGGTCTTGTTTAGTTTTCACAGCCTGGATTTGTTGGTTTACTTCTTCTGTTTCAGCTTCTAGTTGTGTTGTTGTCTGGACCATATTAGAAATTTGAGTTGTATTTTCTGCAATCTGCAAAGATTATCCTGTCATAACAAAGATGCTTCCATGATCCCTCTGCTGCCCCTATACTGAAATAGCAGCCTTGATGGCTGGCATTTCATCAGTGGATCCGCTTCCAAAAACAAGTAAAGGATATGTTAGTTCTGGCTTCAAAAGCCCTTGGCCTGTGCTCTGCACAGTGCAGCACAAGTGTCAGCCTCGAGAGCAAGTGTGGTGTAGTGATTGAGAGAGTCAGACTAGTATCTGGCAGACCGATGTTCAAATCCCCACTTGTGCCATGGAAGC
>NW_015166741.1:0-4138 GCF_001447785.1 Gekko japonicus | reverse complement strand
ATCTATCTATCTATCTATCTATAATTTTTTTTCTACTTTGCCGTTTCTCAGCTCACAACAGCAGAATTTTTTTTTAAAAGACATAAGGGAATACAACAGTTATTTATTTCTATTCATTAGCCTTTCTAGTCTGCCTTTCTCGCTGGGATTCGAGGCAGACTACGCAAGCGCGCGTCCATACAGTCGACGGGACGGGGCATTCAACGGACAATGCGGCAGGGATGGGGGCTGGAGGGCCAACCGCACTCTCAAACCAGAACTGCAGCAAAGCGTCATTATTAACACGGCACACACAGAAACAGAAAACCTTTATTTGGCATAACATAGATAAATCAAACAAAGGAAAAAGTTAAAGGGTAGGTACAAGGAACAACATCAACCAATATTCCCAATATCTCAAAATACAAGGCAATCCTAGCATGGTTTACAAGGTTTACAGGATATTACTCTTGACTTCCATACATGGGTCAGAAATTTTTTCTCTTTCCCGTCCATTCGTCACACTCACCTTCTGCTGGCACCGACAGTTCAGTCCAGTGACTTGGAAGGGCAAACCTACAAAGCTCTCCCCGTCTCCTTTCCGAACGGTCACTAAAAATGCCTTTATTTCACTAGCTCAACACGACGGGGCCACGACGCAGCCTTGAAGCGACGGGATCCAAACTCCAAGTGAATAATTATACAGAAGTTAGTTAACGAAAGGAAATCAACGGCCTGCCAGTGTGCTATTTTAACTAACTCTGTAAAGTGACGGGAACACCACTCTGACCCGGATGGCCCAGGCTAGCTCGATCTCATCAGATCTCGGAAGTTAAGCAGGGTCGGTCCTGGTGAGTACTTGGAAGGGAGACCACCAAGGAAGTCCAGGGTTGCTATGTTTTTAGGGGCTGAGTGTCAGGACCCACCGCCAACAACGAAGTACACGCATTCAGGAACGGTTATACTTTTATTGCAAAGCTATAGATGCAGTACAGGAGCTGCGGTGGCTCCAGTGGTTAAGACGCTGAACTGCAGGCTGTGGAAGGTCAGTAGTTCAGCAGTTCGAGACCCGAGTGTGCCGCATGACGGAGTGAGCTCCCGTCTCTAGTTCCAGCTCCTGCCAACCTAGCAGTTCGAAAGCAAGAAATTGCAAGTAGATAAATAGGGACCACTTCGGTGGGAAGGTCACAGCGTTCCGTGCGCCTTGGTGTTTAGTCATGCCGGCACATGACCACGGAAAGGTCTTCGGACAGCGCTGGCTCTTCGGCTTTGAAACGGAGATGAGCACCGCAACCCTAGAGTCAGATTCGACTGGCTTTCGAGCAAGGGAACCTTTACCTATACATGCAGTAACACAGGCACTGTTAAGAATGGCCACAGCCAGTAGAGCATAATAGGATATAGGGTATTCGTATGCACCCCCCATGGCATTGGCCAATTAGGCACCCTCCCCCGTGCAAGATAAGTCAGGCAACCTTTACATGGCTAAAGCTGAGAACTCGGACGGAGAACTGTGACCGACCCAAGGTCACCCAGCAGACGTCACGTGGAGGAGGAGTGGGGAATGAAACCCGGTTCTCCAGATTAGAGTCCACCGCTCTTAACCACTACACCAAACTGGCTCCCTAAGGTCATTTCTATTTATTATTATTTTTGGTTACTATTTTGAAGGATGCGGATGCCCCAGGCTAGCCTGGTCTCATCAGCTCTCGGAAGCTAAGCAGGGTCAGCCCTGGTGAGTACTTGGGTGGGAGACCACCAAGGAAGTCCAGGGTTGCTACGCAGAGGCAGGCAATCGCAAACCCCCTCTGTTGCTCTCTTGCCTTGAAAACATTTCGGGATCACCAATGAGTCCCTTGTGACTCAATCGCACTTTACTCACACAAGAATGCTAAGTTACTTTCACCCCTGCTTTAAACACAGATCTCTCTGGACCGAGACCGGATCTCTCGCATATTCCCCACAGCACCTATCTCCCCTCCTCCCCATAGTTACCACGCACCCTGGAACTCACAGGAAGACCAAGAGATTGGATTGATACCCTGTCCTTCACTTGGCGTCTCAGAGAGCCTTACAAACCCTTCCCCTCCCCACAACAGACACCCTGTGAGGTAGGTGGGGCTGAGAGAGCGCTGAGAGAACTGTCCTTCCAAGGACAGCTCAGGGAGAACTGTGGCTTGCCCAAGGTCATCCAGCAGCTGCGAGTGGAGGAGTGGGGAATCAAACCCGGCTCTCCCGGATTAGAGCCCGTGCACTTAACCCCTCCACCAAACTGGATCGGAAAATCCAATAGGAAAAACAAGTCCGTCCATCCAAGGTCACCCAGGACCAAAGAGAAGAGAACAAAGGCTCTCCGCAACGGCTATCCTTCCTCACATCCTCATTGAAAAGTTTTGGTGGCCAGCGAAGTCCGCTCAGAGAATGAAAAGCTCTTTTGTTGTGGACAGAAACCCCGGGTGTGTCATCCAGTCGCTCCTGGAGGCGCAGGTGCTTAGCAAAACCCAGGGAGAGGCTGTGGCTCAGGGGAAGAGTGCCTCGCCTCGCATGCAGAAGGTCCCCGGTTCAATCCCGGCCATCTCCGCTTAACAAAATTTTCTCAAATGGCGAGTGCTGATAAACGCCCGTCTCTGAAGCTTCAAATGGGCAAAGGATTCAACAGCAGAGTATGCAGAAGGTCTGACTCTGTATTAAGAAGGTTTACCGGTGTTCCTGGAACCGCAGGTGCAAGCGGAGTGCTGTGTACCAGACACTTGGTGCTGAGAAAACTCCTATGTGGTTTCACGCACACTAGATAATGCACTTTGCAAATGGATTGAACTGTGCAAAGCGGCATAATCCACTTGGGGACAGTTGCCGGAGGGGATCGTTTTGCATGTGTGAAAACTTGTCACACTCTCACAGTTTCACCAGCTTCACGAGGAGTTCAGCTCGGACCCGGATGAGCCTGAACTCATCAGATATCGGAAAGTAAGCAGGGCCGGCCCTGGTCAGTGCTTGGATGGGAGACCTCCAAGGAAGTCCCGGGGGTGCAGTGCAGAGGCAGGCAAGGGCAAGCCACCTTCGTTTGTCTCTTGCTCTGAAATCCCCCATGAGGCGTCGCCATAAGTCGGCTGTAAGTTGACAGGACACATAAACACACACTGTCCCCAAGCATAGCGTTTCGCCTTTGTCAGAACAGTGAGCCGCTATCAGGGGGGCCAGTTTGCTGTAGAGGTTAAGAGCGGCAGACTCTGATCTGAAGAACCAGGTTTGATTCCGCACTCCTCCACATGAAGCCAGCTGGGAGACCTTGGGCCAGCCACAAGTTCTCTCAGCGCTCTCTCGGCCCCTAAAAACCAGTCTCGCTCACCACTAGTGCAGCGCTAACTTGCTGCCGCCAGACAATCCTAGGATCTCCTGGCTATTCTACATACGATAATAATTATTCTTACAGCTATCAGGAATGCACTAGGGCAGTGGTGGCGAACCTATGGCACGGGTGCCAGAGGTGGCACTCAGAGCCCTCTCTGTGGGCACACGTGCCATTGCCCTAGCCAGGCCCAGACCATCATTAAAGTGTCGCATTCTCTGCCAAATAATTTTAAGTCAATGAAAGCATTTGGGATTGCTTTCCTTACTTTGTTTGGATCATCTTAAGTTAATGTGTGAGTTGTTTTTTTCTAAAGTTAAACCTCAGTATTCAGGTTAGATTGCCGTGTTGGCCCTTTGCGATCAATAAGTGGGTTTTGGGTCGCATTTTGGGCACTCGGTCTCTAAAAGGTTCGCCATCACGGCACTAGGGGGTCTTACTGGAATGGGGGCTTTTGGTCCCTGGAACTCTGACGGCCAAAAATCAAACCCACCACTATTACCAGAGACGCATCCTGGACTCTGTCGCCTGGTCACACGAAAGAATCACAGCGCCTAGCTTGTCTATATATTCATGCGCTAGTAAGATGGCGGACTGCGTATGTTGGAGGAAGATGCAAATACCTCGGGGGGGGGGACCCCCTGGCTCAACATCACATTGCCTGTGTGCAGATCTCACCCCCCCCCAAGTCACCCCCTTTGCAGCCACCCCATATTGGGGCCGTAGGGAGGTTACCCTAGAGAAACATTTTACTTTGTTCCACAGAACTAAATGGCACACTGTCGCTTATGTGGGTGCACATAAAACCTC
>NW_015166740.1:0-4380 GCF_001447785.1 Gekko japonicus | reverse complement strand
CTTTTTCTACGAAACGACCCCTGGTACTTTGTCTTTGAAACTCCCTTGTCATAGCTCCTCACCTGGTGCCTTGCTTGGCTAGTTTGAGGTGCTAGTGGAAAACTTTGTCATTTAGCCAGGCTATTAGCTGAGTTTGGTATTTGGGCTTCCCCGATACCACTTTTTTAAAAAGCATGCATACCCACCCTCTGCAATCAAATAGTGGAGGGATATTTCATCCCCCCCCCGGACCAGATCAGTGAATCTACCTCAGAGGACTCTGGGAAGGAGTCTGAGGAGTCAAGGTCAGTAGTTAAGAAGAACCAGATTCAGCTGGTGGGGGGAGTCCCGCCTCCAAAGCGTCTTGTTTGCGCCAACGTGCCTGGGAGGGATGCTCAATTGTTTAAGGAAAAACCGTATCCTTAAATGATTGAGTGTCCCCTGCAACATGCCCTGTGCAATGAAGTCACTTCTGGGTGATGTCATTGTGGTGTGTGCGCTTTGCACGCACACCAAAGTCATCCCAGATAAGGACCAGGACACACACACCCCCACTGGCAGCCAGGCAAGACCTGGCAATCCTAGTGGTGGTGGAAGGCCTGGCCTGAGATGGCACAAAGGAAGTGGTGCCAGACTGGCTGTGCACAGCCTCCCTGCAGGTCTAGGGCAGAGTTCTGAGGATAGTACTTCTTCATGCTGAGAGCCATTGTGGTGTAGTGATCAAGAGCGGTAGACTCTAATCTGGAGAACTCCTCCACATGAAGCCTGCTGAGTGAACTTGGGCCAGTCATAGTTCTCTCAGAATTCTCTCAGCCCCACCAACCTCACAAGGGGCCTGTTGTGGGGAGAGGATGTTTTAGGCAGTTTTGAGACTCCTTTAGGGTTAGGAGCTCCCTGCTGGCCACTGGCAAGAGATGGGAGGTAGGGTTGCCATATCCTGATTGGGAAACTCCTAGAGATTTGGGGATGGAGCCTGGGGGGAACAGGGGTCTCAGTAGGGAACTATGCCACAGAACCCACCCTCCAAAGCATCCATTTTCTCCAGGGGAACTATCTCTGTAGTCTGGAGAGGAGCTGTAATTTCAGAGGATCCATAAGGTGGAGAAAAGTGGGGTATAAAAACCTTGTCTTCTTCTCCTCACAGGATCCCAGCCAGTGCACAGTGCAGCCTCAGGAACTTCAGTACCTGCCAGCAGTGCAGCTGGGTGCAATTACCTCCTAGCGTACTTAGACTGAACCCCGGGAGACAGCCTTGTTGGATCAACCAGTCCCTTAGGTGCAAGCCTTTTGCACTAGCATTAAGGTCCTGGTACTGCTTTGAGGAAACCTGAATGGCCCAGAGTGCAGAACAGATATAGACCAGGACTTCTACAATGTAAGTAGGCTTGCCAACCTCCAGGTGGGGCCTGGAGATCTCCTGCTTTTTACAACTCATCTCCAAACTACATGGATTTGTTGCTCTGGAGAAAACGGCTGCTTTGGAGGGTGGATTCTATGGCATTATACCATGCTGAGGTCCCTCCCCTCCCCAAACCCCACCCTCTCCAGGCACCCCTCCAATTTCAAACCAGAGCTGACAACCTGTTGTGTCCGCTGGCCGCCACCAGAGGCCAGCGCACACGCTGGAGCTTGAAGCGGGAATGACAATAGGGACTAGGATCCTAGTCCCTCCACTGGGGAACCAATGGGACCGTGGCGGGAGATTTAAACCCGCCAATGGGGCCCAGGGGTGTGTCCCCAGGGTGTGTATATAGTTGGCCTGCCGGCCGTTGGTGTTTGTCTTTGTTGTGTACGAATAAAGCGTGCTATGCACTACGCCAGTTTCTGTTGTTCCTCCATGCGGCAACCCACTACACAATACAACCCTAGAGGTACGTGGCCTCAGTAGTTAGGTTACCAACCTCCAGGTGGGACCTGGAATTCTCCTGGAATTACAACTGATCTCCAGACCAGAGAGATCAGTTTCTCTGAAGAAAGTGGCAGCTTCGGAGGGTGGACTCTAGGGCATCCCATCCCTGCTGAGCTTCTTCCTCTTTCTATACTGCTTTGAGGAAACCTGAATGGCCCAGAGTGTAGAACAGATATAGACCAGGACTTCTACAATGTAAGTAGGCTTGCCAACCTCCAGGTGGGGCCTGGAGATCTCCTGCTTTTACAACTGATCTCCAGACTACAGGGATTTGTTGCTCTGCAGAAAATGGCTGCTTTGGAGGGTGGATTCTATGGCATTATACCATGCTGAGGTCCCTCCCCTCCCCAAACCCCACCCTCTCCAGGCACCTTGCTCACAGCTTCTTGATATTAGATGAATCACAGCAGAGTGTTCTTTAGAGTATTTACTGCATATCAGAACTATATCTTTACCTTTTAAATGCTCTTGGCAAATCCAGAGTATTTTTCTCATACGTTATGTTTGGGGCCATCTTGATCATCTGAACGAAAAGATGCTTATGATAAGATATATCTAATCTCATGGATGCTGTTTTAATTTTCTGCCTACTCATCTAGTAATGCCAAATTGTTGTGATTTCAGATGTAACCCTAGAGGGTAGCTATGTTAGTTTGCTGCAGTCAAAGTGACAAAGAATTCTGTAGAATCTTAAAGACCACCAATCCTATACAAGTCTATTCAGAAACCTAACCCAGGTCTATCCCATGGAGCTTACTCCCAAGAAAGGATCACACTGTTATTGTGGCTTGAATTTTCATCAGAGCCCAGAAGATGCCTAAAGTGTTACAGTCAGTTGGCAAACACTCCAGATAAGCTGTTTCACACAAAACTGTGAACAGCAGGAGTGGATGGAATTATTACAAAGTGACGCCAGAAGCTCCAGCTTCCCAGGACAAAGCAGAACAATGTAATGTAATGTTACACCTACTCCGAGTACTTCAGCTTCATCCCGCTTTGCTAATTCATCAATGGTTGGGATTGGTCCATGTACACTCTGATGGGATCATTTACAGCTGCCACAATCTTGTTTTCATCTATGCTCAGTAATGTAATCTAATGCACTGATCTCCTGGGATACTGGAGATTCTGGCCTACTTTGAAATAACTCACACTCCCTTCTGCTGCTTGTAGCTTTGGGTATATATCTCTCCACCATATGAATGTTCTTCTTGTATCTTGATGACGTTGGTACTGGCTGACAATAGCATATTGCAAAAAACTTTAAGTAGACTTTAAGTTGCTACAAGACTCTTTATCATTTATGACCTGCAGGATTTTCTTTGATATCAGTAGTAATAACTTTTATCCATCAGATAAACCAGCACTATTGACTATATATAGCAGAAATTAAAGTACTATTGTTTTTTTAAAAGGACTCATCTAATCTAATGTCATTTACACTTACGGATGTCAGGACTATGCAATAAGTACAAGCAGGCTTGGGGCCATAAGTCAAGAAAAGTGTATTTCAAAGAAACTCTCATCCAAGTTTAGACTCCTCTTGAAATTTCCTTCTCTAATGCCTAATGGGAGTAAATTCAGCAATAGTATTAATCAGAGAGACGGCTGGGGAAAGAGCACTGAGAGAAATCAATTTTTGAACCCAAGATGGCAACATAAATGTTCACATTCTTCCCTTGGTGTCTTTGATTAGGAGAAAATAGTTTGAAACATAGAAGAACATTACAAACTCAATTTCATCCATTTCAAAAAAGATCACAGTTGAGGTGGCACAAAGTGAAGCAAAGAGCTTCTAATTATGTCAGATTACAGCCTCCCTTGGACTGCAAGAAGATCAAATCAGTCAATCCTAAAAGAAATCAACCCTGACTGTTCCCTGGAAGGCCAGATAATGAAACTGAAGCTCAAATACTTTGGCCACCAAATGAGAAGGGAGCACTCACTGGAGAAGACCCTGATGCTGGGAAAGATTGAAGGTCAAAGAAGACGGGAACGGCAAAGGATGAGATGGTAAAACAGTGTTATAGATGCAACGAACATGAAATTGAGTCAACTTCAGAGGATGGCAGAAGACAGGAAGGCCTGGCGTGATCTGGTCCATGGGGTCGCAGAGAGTCGGACTCGACTGTGTGACTGAACAACAACAACAACAGCCTCCAGAATGTTGAACATGACCTCATTTTGTCTAAAGTTCTTTCTCTGACTCCAGTAAAGCTGCATTTCAATCACATTTGAACCTTAGATTACTAGGGAAGATGGGAACGGAGGGGAAAACATGGCAGTTGTTATTGCAAGGTAAGCCATTTGTGTAGGTGGCTTACGGCATGATTAGGGCAATTTTCTCCTCCTCAGCCCAAAACTAAATAGTGAGGCTTGTCTTTTAGGAGCCAGTGTAGTCTAACTAACAAGGCTGGACTTGGGGGCAAAAGCCTGACACCCTAGGTGGCCTGCCTTGGAAGGGTTTGGAAAATTTATTTATTTATTTATTT
>NW_015166739.1:0-4452 GCF_001447785.1 Gekko japonicus | reverse complement strand
TCCTCCTCCTCCTCCTCCTCCTCCAGGGACTCTCACCTTCCCACAATGCAACCAAAGTACAACAGCCTCAGTCTGGTCCTTTCAGCTTCTAGGGGAGAGTTCAGGATCGGTAGCCCAGCTGCAGGACGCTGTCCTTCCTCTTTCATAACAAATGACAAAGCGAGTCGCTTTCTAATCCCGGAAGCTGCCCACGAAAAGGACGGAGAGAGCCAGGGTGGGGCAGCGTTTACAGCTTGGATCGGGAGAGCCCCGCTCCGAATCCACGCTCCTGCCAGGGAAGCCGGCTGGGTGACCTTGGGCCAGTCACACTCTTGGCCTAGCCTGCCTCGCAGGGTCGTTGTGAGGAGAACGATGTAAGCCGCTTCGTGTCTCCCTTGGGGAGGAAGGCAGGACCTCAGTAAATACATCTATCCAGAAAAGGGAGGGGGTCCAAGCGGATTCAGTATAACGCGGCAGTATAACACTGGGGGTGTTGATGGTGTTCACGTGGGAGCATCGTAAGGAAGGTGCCATCGTACCAGGCGGCAAAACAGTCTGAGAGTCGGCTTCAGAAAACGGGGGAGCAACAGAACTGTGTATGACAGACATGCCTTGCGTACACAGCATTGCTATGTATGAGTCTGAAAGCTGGTCACCGGAGGAGAGTGAATCCATTTGAACTGTGGCGTCGGAGGAGAGTTTTGCGGATTCCGTGGACTGCCAAAAAGACAATTCAGAGGGTAATCGATCCTGAATTCTCCCTAGCAGCTAAAATGACTAAACTGAGGCTATTGTACTTTGGTCACATTATGAGAAGACAAGAGTCAAGAATGCTAGGAAAAGTGGAAGGCAGCTTTTTTTATAGAAGGACGGACTCAATCCAGGAAGAAGAGATTGGATTTATACCCCGCCCTTCACTACCCAAAGGAGTCTTGGAGTGGCTTTGTAATGATTCCATGTTTTGGTGTGTTTGTGTTGCTTTAAATGTTTAGTTTGAAAGCAGTTCTGTAAGAAGAGTGATAGAGGGTGACAAGGGTGATTTGATTGGCTGCTGACTGAGAATGTGGGAGAAGGGGTGTCTGAAAGGATTCTCTGTGTGTGTGTCTATGGGGAGATTCTGTGATATGAGAGAGACAAGTATGGAAGAGTTTTGAAGAGAGTCTCTGTGACTCTTGAGAGTTATGAAGGATTCTGTATGTGACGAGTGAGCATAGTCTGTGTGACTATGGAATTCTGAGTCTAATTCTGTGTGAATAAGACCAACAGTTTAGTCTGTGTGACTGAGTTGATTCTATTCAGTGTGAATAAAACAAAGAGCCTGTGTGGCTATATATATGAGAGCGAGAGTATACTGAGTATATAAGCCTGTCAGAGGAGTTGGGAGGTTGAGAGACTGTAACGCCAAGCTTTGCCAGTTATATTTACAAGTCCAGCAGCTGTTCAAAATAACCAGAAACACATTTTGTTGTTTATTAAATAAATCAATTTTTGTTTCAACTTATCCCAGAAATCAGTACAGTCCTTCCTCAGGACCACATAGTCCTCTGAAGTGCCCAGACCCTAGGTCATACGACCAAAAGAGAGAGAGTTGGAATTTTTAATTCCTGGCGGCAGCAGAAAACTACCAGGTTTATATACACAGAGAGTGTTTAAAGGTAAAACCGTTTCCCCAGTAAGCAAGGACATCACAGGATTACAATCCCCTTCCCCACAACAGACACCCTGTGAGGCAGGTGGGGCTGAGAGAGCTCTTTTGAGGACTGCTCCAAGCATGGATGGCTTCAAGAGGAAATTGGATAAGCATATGGAGCAGAGGTCCATCAGTGGCTATTAGCCACAAGGCAGAGATAGGAACTCTCAGGCTGGGGCAAGAGATGCTCTGTATTCTTGGTGCTTGGGGGGGAGGGGCAACAGTGGGAGGGCTTCTGGAGTTCTGGCCCCAGTGCCCCAACACGGGCTTCTCTTATGTTCTTATGAATTGGATAAACATCTGGAGCAGAGGTCCATCAGTGGCTATTAGCCATAAGGTATAGATAGGAACTCTCAGTCTGGGGCAGGTGATGCTCTGTCTTCTTGGTGCTTGGGGTGGGGCAACAGTGGGAGGGCTTCTAGTGTCCTGGCCCCACTGCCAGACCTCCTGAGGGCACCTGGTATTTCTGGCCACTGTGTGACACAGATGTTGGACTAGATGGGCCATTCGCCTGATCTTATGTTCTTAACTTTGTTCTATCGCTTCAACAGGGCTACCTACCTTGATTTATTCTACAGAGCCCAGGTGGAGGCTACTCTTGGCCAGTAGGGGGACTATTGGGGGGGGGAGAGACAGCGAGGAGCGGCGTTTCTGGACAGCTGCTGGGTGGGCTGTGGCGCCGTCTGCTGCCGAAGGACAAAATATCACCCCCCAACGACCGGATTTCACTTGGGATTTCCCCCAAAGACCGGATTTCGCTTTTCCCCACGAAGTCAAACCCCCCCACCCCCATTCCTAATTACGGACCACCAGGGAGGGTGATGGAGGCGAGGGCGCCGGAGGTCTGTTCTCCCGGCAAGGGCGCCGGGCTGCGCGGAACTGGGTGGGCGAAGAGCTCCGTGTCCCCGCGTGGCTGGGCTGCCCAACTGCGAGGCTGCGCTCTTTCTGCGCCCGGGGGGTCGGGAGGGTCTGAGTCCGGCGGGCCGGGGTGGTGGCTGCGTGCGTCCCGGACGCCTGGGTCCAGGGCCGGCCCCAGCTTATTTTGCACCCTAGGCGGGGATCCCTTCTGGTGCCCACCCCCCTATGCGCCCACCATTTTTCAAAAATAAATGCATTTTAGGAAGAATGAAAAACACAAATAATCAAGAAACTCCCAGAGTACGGGCCGGGTGCAGCTTGGCGCCCCTAAGGGCCGTCCCACTCTAGGCGATTGCCTAGTCCGCCTAGTGAGTGAGCCGGCCCTGCCTGGGTCCCCGCCTCCCGCCCTGTCCTTCTCCCTCCCGCGGCAGCTGGCGGCGCTGCGCCGGCGAAGGCAGGGGCGGCTCTCTCTCGCCGCTCTCGCCCGCTTCCTCTCGCGCTCTCTCGCCCGGCGCCGGTGCCAGCCGCCACCCAGGAAGCGCCGCTCGCTCGCCCGCCCCCTCCGCCTCTCCCCGGCAGCCGGCCAGAGGGGCGCGATCGCGGCCGCCACGGACCCCCGGCAGCCGGGCGTGCGCCTTTTGGCACCGTGCGCTCTGGCTCGGGGGCGGGGGGGTTCGGGTGCCGGGGGCTTGGAGAGGGGGAGGCCTCTGCGGAGCCCCCCGCCCCGGGAAGGGGGCTCCAGCCCAGCCGCCTCTAGCGCGCCCGCCCGCCCTCTGTCTTTTCCAGCCAGATTCGGCCTGAGATGGTCCTGGCGCGCCCCTGAGCATGGGCAGAGCGCCCGCCGCGCCCCTCCGCGTCTGCTGGCCGGCAGGTAGGTCTTGCGCGCCCCGGCGCCTCTTTTCCGAACGGGAGTTGCTCGGGAGGAACCGCCGCCCGCCCTCCGTGGGTGTCCGGAGGCGAGTTTCAGGGCGGCTCCGGGAGCGGGAGGTGTGGCCGCGTGATGGGCCGGTCAGAGCATCGGGCCGGGGTCTGGGAGTGACGGGCTCGAATCCGCCTCCCCCCCCCACCCGGTAGCTCGCTGGGTGACCTCGGGCCAGTCACACGCTCTCGGCCGAGACTACCTCGCAGGGCGGTTGTGATGACGAACTTACGAACAGGGGAGAGCGACGTTCTAAGCCGCTTTGGGTCCCCCTTGTGGAGAAAAGCGTGGGCGTCTAAACCGATACCCGAGTTCGAGTCTGGTGGCACCTTTTAGGACCAACAGAGTTGAATTCTAGGGTGTGCATGCCGGCTTCTTCGCCATTGAGCTCGGGGTGGGATAACAGAACCCGCCTTCTTCCAAAATACAATTAAATTTCCAGGGGCTTAGTTAGAACAGAGTCCTGATCCCTTTTGCATAGGTACAAAGTCATTGTTTTAAAAAGCAGGGCCCATCTGGGGGAGAGGCAGTGGGCACTGCGGCTGTCTCTCCCCCCCCCCTTCTGCACATGGGCGCTCAAAGCCCCAGAGATTGGGGGGGGGGGCCCTTCAGTTTGGTGTAGTGGTTAAGTGTGGGGACTCTAATCTGGGAGAACCAGGTTTGATTCCCCCCCACTCCTCCACTTGCACCTGCTGATGTGACCTTGGGTCAGTCACAAGCTCTGGCACAGCTGTCCTGGAAAAAGAGCAGTTTGTGTCAGAGCTCTCTCAGCCCCACCCACCTCACAGGGTGTCTGTTGTGGGGAGGGGAAGGGAAAGGAGTTTCTAAGCCGCTCTGAGACTCCAAGTGAAGGGTGGGGTATAAATCCAATCTCCTCCTCCTCCTCCTCCACCCTGTCCCCAGCCGTGCAGGCAGGAAGCCTGCCTGGCCTGGCCTGGCCAGCGCTCTGCTCTGAAGCAGAAGCTACCCTGTGCCAAATCACTAGAAAGGTTCACCTGGGGCTCAG
>NW_015166738.1:1580-4532 GCF_001447785.1 Gekko japonicus | reverse complement strand
CTGCCTAGGTGGGGAGGGTGGGATACAAACCAAATTAATTAATTAATTAATTAATAACTTACAGCCTGGTACAATCAAAGTATGGTTGTCAGCCCCAGGTTGGGGGTTACCTGGAGATTGTGGGGGTGGAGCCTGAGGAGGGCGTGGTTTGGGGAGGGACTTCAAAGGGGCATAGTGCCCTAGAGTCTGCCTTCAAAGCAGCCATTTTCTCCAGGGGAACTGCTCTATGTTGCCTGGCCACGCAGATTTTTAAAAGCATTGGTTCAGCATTTTTCAGCAGCCGCTGCCACCACAGTTGAAGGATCTTCACTGTGTGACTGAAGATTAGCTGCAGCAGCCATTTTCTATTGGGTGTTATAAATAAAAAGCGGGAGACTGACCGGTTATGAAGGTGCACAGAGAGTTTATACAGTTATAAAGGTGAATATATACAGAGATATTTACAGGCTATTGAACAGCATGTCGTGCCTTAGTCTATGAGAACTGAGTCCCCATCCAGCTTACTGAGCTGATAGCTATTATGCTAAACCCCAGCCAATCTCTAACAAGGTGATGCAATCACTAACTCTAACAAGACCTGAAAGAGCAACACCTGCTAGAAAACACCTGGCTGTAATTACATGATTACTAGCATGACAGCTAGGTCTGACAAACAGATCAAACTGATCTATAGTAACTGCTTGCTACCTCTATCACTCTGACATATATCTCAATATTTTCCGGCTGGTTTCACCTCCCGCAGCAGCCATTTGGCATTTGAACCTACTGTATCAGAATTCCAAAGGTGTCCACAGGCTCAAAAGGGTTGGGGACCCCTGCTCTAGAAGCTGCCAAGTGACCAAACAGCTGACCTTTCCCTCCTGCCCTCACCCCGCCCCCAGTTCTATGGCTCATTAGAGACAAAGGACCTCATCCAGATGAAGTTAGGGCCACGAGTTAACACACAACATCTGGTGAGCCTTCTTTTTTTTTAAATGACATTTTTCTTAAGTTTTTGATACGATCAGCAAAACTATAACCAAACAGCTTTGAGCTGTTTGAACCTTAAGGGAGTTATGGGATGGTTGTGAATGGTTGTGTGAGTGTATATGAGTATGGTAGAGCCACGAGTTAACACACAACATCTGGTGAGCCTTCTTTTTTTTTAAATGACATTTTTCTTAAGTTTTTGATACGATCAGCAAAACTATAACCAAACAGCTTTAGAAATGAATATGAATAAAAATCAATTTAAACTAAAACATAGTAATGAATTAAATAACTTCAACTTGTTCACTCCCGCGTTCCAAAAACAGGAATGTTGACAAACTATATAACTTAACTTGGAGGCCTCTACCGTGTCTGACGAATATGTAGGTAAATACTTCCGACTTCATAAACAGATGAGTATTTCTTTGCATTTAGTTGGAATATGACTTATTTGAGAAGAGTCATTTGTTTGTATATATCCTATAAAAGGAGACCATTTAGCAAGCAAATCTGAAGACGCCCTTTGTTCTCCCATCCTTCTGATCGAATCAGTAATTTTGTCCATCGCTAGCAGTTCCCATAGCTTATTAAACCATCTCGAAACAGAAATAACATTGGGGTCTTTCCAGCTTGAGGCAATTACAGTCTTTGCTGCAGACTGTAAAGAAGATGATCCTTGATGGACATACACTTCCACATCAGTGTTCCCTCTAAGCCGAGTTAGTGTGAGTTAGCTCACAGTTTTTTTACCCTCCAGCTCACACATTTTTTTGTCTTCGCTCAGGAAGGAGGGATCCAGAGCAAGCTAATTCATGCAGCAGCCAAATCGCTTGCTCACAACTTGAATGCCAGTAGCTCACAAAGTAGAGTTTTTGCTCAGAAGACTCCACAGCTTAGAGGGAGCATTGCTCCTCATTTGTGTAAAAAGACACAATCAACCTCTTCAGTGCTATCTAGGGGTGGGCAACGCATATGTGTTTGGGGGACGTTCAAATGCCTTTTCTTGCACTGCCGCTCTCCCCACCACCACCCCATGAGCATTGCTTTGCCGCTGCTTGACTTGCCAGGCAATTGTGTAAACGAACCGTTAAACCCGTCACAAATCATATAAATCAGTCATAAACAAGTGCTTTGTTTTTATAAACTCCTGTTGTTCAGTGCTTGTCCAAGTAGTCCTTCGAGACGTCAGGGGCTGTGGCTCTATCAGCAGCGTTTCTGCCCAAATGCCGTTTAGGAGGGGGGGAAGCGCAAAGCCAATAGACGCAGTGATCCGGCTCACATCTGATCATCACACTCATAAGAACATAAGAGAAGCCCATGTTGGGTCAGGCCAATGGCTCATCCAGTCCAACACTCTGTGTCACACAGTGGCCAAAAATACCAGGTGCCATCAGGAGGTCCAGCAGTGGGCCCAGGACACCAGAAGCCCTCCCACTGTTGACCCCCCCAAGCACCAAGAAGACAGAGCATCCCTTGCCCCAGCCTGAGAGTTCCTGTCTATACCTTGTGGCTATTAGCCACCGATGGACCTCTGCTCTTAAGAACATAAGAGAAGCCAAAGTTGGATCAGGCCAATGGCTCATCCAGTCCAACACTCTTGTGTCACACAGTGGCCACAAATACCCAGTGCCTTCAGGAGGTCCAGCCCTGGGGCCAGGACACTAGAAGCCCTCCCACTGTTGTACCCCTCCCCAGCATCAAGAATACAGAACATCACTTGCCCGAGTCCTTATCTATACCTTGTGGCTCATAGCCCCTGATGGACCTCTGCTCCATATAGACTTTAGACTTTATATCCCGCTCGAACCCTCTTTCTCAGGGGGTCTCTGAGCGGCTTACAGGTGGTGCTAGTCATACAATTGATCCCTAAGTAGGGCCACAGAGTTTGTAGGGGTGGGACTACCTACCGGCACCCCTGTAGTGGTGGTTGGTGTGTTCGTTCGTTCTCGGCTCGGTGTTTATCCAAATCCCTCTTGTAGCTGT
>NW_015166738.1:0-1516 GCF_001447785.1 Gekko japonicus | reverse complement strand
GGACTTCCTTTTATCCATTCTAACCTGACTGTTCAGCAATTTCATTGAGTGCCCACAAGTTCTTGCATTGTGAGAAAGGGAGAAAAGTACTTCTTTCTCTACCTGCTCTGTCCCATTCATAATCTTGTAAACCTCGATCATGTCACCCCTCAGCCGTCGCTTCTCCAAGCTAAAGAGCCCCCCAAGCGCTTTAACCTTTTCTTCACTCCCATTTATTGATTTATTTTATTAACACGTTTGTCCCCAGCTTTTCTCTCTCTCTCCAATGGGGATCCAAAGCAGCTTATAAGGATGGTCTTCCTTCCTCCGTTTTAGCCTGGCAACAACGACCCTCCAGGCCGCATGTTTGACACCCCTGATCTAGTTAGTTAGAGTAGGTAATCTATATTTATCTCTTACCTGCACTCTCAAGCATGTATTCCATTTAATAAAAGTTGCTTATTAGTTTTAGAACTGACTGCTGACTCCATGTAACTTTGTAAGTCTGTCGCCACACCCAGCCCCAAGCTCTGCTGCGCTAAAGCCTTTGAGCACTCTGCTATTTTCCCGTGGTTCCCTGGCAGTACCAAGTCTAGAGAATCCAACACTATTGTGGGCTCTGCCCACTTTCTAAAACACTTGGCAGGTGCCTGCCAGGAAAGATGCTGGCGAGTGCCATGGGGCGCGTGAGCGCCGTGTTGCGGATCCCTGACATAGATGCTCAGTGCTGGAAGAGCCAGCCAGCCACCAAGCAAGGGGCCTCCGGGTTGCCCGCAGAAAGTCCCAGGTCCAATCGCCAGTTAAGCGGCGGAGCTGGGGAGAGTCCTCTCTTGCTCTTCGTCATCGAAGAATTTTGTGTGCGTGTGTGTGTGTGTTGTCAGGGAATGTTAATCCCGGCCTTTATTAGAACAACTCCTCGCCGCCGACGGGTTGTGCGCATTTGCGATCCACCCCCCTCCTCTTTCGGAGCATCCTTTTGAGCAATTTTATCCAAACGTCATCGTTGAGAGAGCTCTTCCTCTCCTCCACCGTCTTGTCCCCCCCTTCCAATCTCATTTCCTCCAGTGCTAAGGGGCCCCATCCATCTGACAGATGCCTCCTGACACGCCGAACAGCTAAAGATCACACGCCGATGGGGTTATAATAAGGAGAATTGAGCTCTTGCCAGCCGAGCCCCGATAGTTATCTGAAATCAATGGCCAATAGGCCGGAAAGAATGAAGACCTGGGAGTGTTTGCTTTGGAGCTGCCAAGGCACGTCGGAGCAGGCATCTTCTGGGCTGGGCCTTTCCTGCCGGCTGAAAGGGGGGAAGATTAACACGTTAGCCACGGAGCTTTGCCTCTGGAGCACCAGCCAGGACCCCGGTGACCTCGGGGAGGGGCTGTGGCTCAGCGGCAGAGCCTCCACTTGGCATGCAGGAGGTCCCAGGCTCAGTCCCAGCGTCTCTCGCTAAAAGGATCAGGTGCTAAGTGACGTGAAAAAACCTCAGCCTGTGACCCCGGAGAGCCGCTGCTAGTCTGAGGAGACCACGCTGACC
>NW_015166737.1:4217-4452 GCF_001447785.1 Gekko japonicus | reverse complement strand
GCCGTGGACTTTTACAAGTCTGTAGGTTTAATATTGGCCAATAGAATTTAGTTTTTTTAAATCAGCAAAGGGATTAATTGCAGCAACGAGATATTGCTCTACTAATTTGCACGTTGTTGCTGTATCGTCTGTTATCAGTCCAGCATGGTGGTGGTGGTGGTGAGCTGCCGTAGCAATGGGAGCTGCACAAATCCAGTCCCAGAGATGGCATAATAATGCCTGGCCATCGGTCTGG
>NW_015166737.1:3555-4168 GCF_001447785.1 Gekko japonicus | reverse complement strand
CCCCCCCAAGGAGGAATGCTGTTCAAAACATTTTTCTGTCTCTGGGTTTGGATCTCTGACGCAGGAAACACTTGACAGCATTAATATAAACTTTAGGATACAATCTGCTCAAAACTGAGCACCGAGCCAGTCTGGTGTAGCGGTTAGGTGCGCGGACTCTAATCTGGGAGAACCGAGTTTGATTCCCCACTCCTCCACTTGCACCTGCTGGATGACCTTGGGCAAGCCATAGTTCTGTCAGAGCTGTTCTCTTCTGATTTATGGTGGCCATATGAATTGATGACCTCCCAAACACCCTGCCGTTATCAGCCTCGGTCAGGTCTTGCAAAATGAGGGCCCTCACGGCTTCCTTGATGGAGTCCATCCATCTCATGTTGGGTCTTCCCCTTTTCCTGCTGCCTTCAACTTCTCCTGGCAATCTTGTCTTTTCCCAGTGACTTTCGTCTCTCTCATAATGTGAGCAAAGTATGAGACCCTCAGTTTAGTCATTTTAGCTTCTAGGGAGAGTTCAGGCTTGATTTGATCTAAAATCCATTTGTCTTTTTGGTGGTCCGTGGTGTCTGTAATATTATAATAAGGTAAAGGTTTCCCTTCCTCTAAAGCCAATAGAATC
>NW_015166737.1:573-3054 GCF_001447785.1 Gekko japonicus | reverse complement strand
CACATAGGGGAATACCATGGCATGAATTGACTTGATCTTTGTCGCCAGCAGTGTTCCCTCTGAGCTGAGTTAGTGTGAGCTAGCTCACAGTTTTTTTAGCCTCCGGCTCACACATTTTCATCTTAGCTCAGGAAGGAGGGTTCCAGAGCAAACTAATTTACGCGGCAGTCAAATGGCTTGCTCACAACTTTAATGCCAGTAGCTCACAAAGTAGAATTTTTGCTCACAAGGCTCCACAGCTTTGAGGGAGCATCGGTCGCCAGCATTACATCCCTACATTTAAGGATCTTTTCTAGTTTCTTCATGGCTGCCCTCCCCAGTCTTAATCTCCTTCTGAATTCTTGGGTGCAGCCTCCCTTTAGGTTGGTGATGGAGCCAAGGAATAGAAAATCTTGAACAATTTCCAATTTCTTCAGTGTCAACCTTAAAGGTGTGTTGCTGCCCCCGTAATCATTACTTTTCTTGATGTTCACCTGTAATCCTACTTTGACACTTTCTGCTTGATCCTCATCAATAGTCATTTCAAGTCTTCACTATTCTCTGCCACTAATGTGGTGTTGTCTGTGTATCTCAAATTGTTAATGTTCTTTCCACCAATTTTCACTCCTCCATCGAAATCTGATCCGGCTTTCCTTTTGATCTGTTCGGCATACAGATTGAAGAGACAAAAGGCATCCTTGCCTGACATCTTTGCCAGTTTGGTGTAGTGGTTAAGTGTGCAGACTCTAATCTGGGAGAACCGGGTTTGATTCCCCACTCCTTCACTTGCAGATGCTGGATGACCTTGGAGAAGCCATAGTTCTGTCAGAGCTGTCCTTGAAAGAGCAGTTCTCAGGAGAGCTCTCTCAGCTCCACCTACCTCACAGGGTGTCTTTCTTTTGGGGGGGAGGGAGGGAAAGGAGTTTGTAAGCCGGTCTGAGACTCCAAGTGAAGGGCGGGGTATAAATCCAACTTCTTCTTCTTCTGGCTCACCAGTTTCAGTGGGACATGTTGGGCATGTACTATAGAGCTCTCATTTGGAAACTAGTAGGCTTTGAAAGTGGCTCTTGCTTATTAAAACTCTCATTCATAAAGAGGGATTGACTCAGCTGGGTTTTTGCACACAACTACTTTTTTTTAACCTTCAAGGTATCTAAAGCTGCACACAGGCCACATCTGTTTGTCAGCTCCAGAGGCTCTTGGAAGAGACTGATTTTTCTGGGTCCATTTCAATCTGGCTTCAGGTTATGATTTGGAACACAGACTGCTTTGGTCGCCTTTCCTGATGATCTCTACTGAGAACAGAACAGAATGTAACTCTAC
This sequence comes from Gekko japonicus, assembly GCF_001447785.1. NCBI lineage: Eukaryota > Metazoa > Chordata > Lepidosauria > Squamata > Gekkonidae > Gekko > Gekko japonicus. The sequence goes on along the minus strand of NW_015166737.1, from coordinate 1,752 downwards.
TAGTTCTGCTATTAACCATAGTATACTACTGAGCTGCCTCTTAGCCCTAGGACTGGGGGGCACCATTTTATGGTGGTTCAAGTCCTGTCGGGGGGAGTGGTCTCAGAGGGTGGTGCTGGGGGATCCCGTTGATGTTCTGAACCAGTGTTAGGAGTCCATAATGGGCGGGATGAGGGTGAACAAGCTGAAACTCAATCCTGACAAGGCAGAGGCTCTCTGTGTTAGTAGAAAGGCAGACCAGGGATTTGAGAGCTTGCCTGTCTTGGACGGGGTTATACTCCTCTTGAAAAGCCAGGTTTGCAGCTTGGGAGTGCTACTTGACACGGCGGTCACCTTAGAAAACCAGGTGGCTGTGGTGGTTTGGAGTACTTTTACCCAGCTTTGGCTGATGTGTCAGCTGCATCTGTTCCTGGTTCAGTCAGAGTAGCCACGGTGAGCCATGTCTTAGTTGCATCCAGACTGCATTATTGCAATGCACTCTGCTTGGGCTACAGAAGAAGAAGAGGAGGAGGAGGAAGAGGAGATTGGATTTATACCCCGCCCTTCACTACCCAAAGGTGCCTCAGCGCGGCTTACAAACTCCTTTCCCTTCCCCTCCCCACAACAAACACCCTGTGAGGTAGGTGGGGCTGAGAGAGCTCTTAACAGGAACTGCTCTTTTTCAAAGACAGCTCTAATCAGAACTACGGCTTGCCCAAGGTCATCCAGCCAGGTGCAAGTGGAGGAGTGGGGAATCAAACCCCGTTCTTCCAGATTAGAGTCCGCGCCCTTAACCACTACACCAGACTGGCTCCTAGTGTTTGGAAGCTGCAGCTAGTACAGAATGCTGCAGTTACACTGCTGGTCAGGGCCAGCTATGGGGAGCATGCAAACCTGATATTACAGCAATTATTCTGGCTACGGATCCACTCACAAACCCCGTTTAAGGTGTTGATATAGACCTTTAAAGTCCTACATGACTTGGGACTGGAGTATCTGAAGGACTATCTTCTCCCATATGTCCCTGCCCAGGAATTAAGATCCCAGGGAGATGCCAAAAGGATTTCTCTCTCTCTCTCTCTCTCTCTCTCCCCCCCCCCTCTGATTTGATTTATTTAAAACCTTTATTAGCCACCGTACAGAACTTAAGGTGGCATGTTGTTTTTGCTGTTCAGTCGCACAGTCGAGTCCGACTCTTTG
>NW_015166737.1:0-237 GCF_001447785.1 Gekko japonicus | reverse complement strand
TTTTATGTAGGTGATTGGAACCTTCACGGGGAAGGGCAGTTCCCCCCCCCCCCCGATTCTGCAAGCAATGATTATCTTTAATTACATACATTATCTTTTGGAAAAAGCAATGACCTCTCACTGTGTGGTTGCTCCAGTGGTTTCTTCAGCCCATCTTGTGTGTGAACGTACTAAATTAAGTAAAAAAATTTAGCATTAAAAATTTGTAATCGGGGCACATTAGAATGCTTTTGTGTC
>NW_015166736.1:3036-4624 GCF_001447785.1 Gekko japonicus | reverse complement strand
GGAAAAGCAGAAGTGGGAGATCATTACGATCCCCATTACGGAAAACAAAAGACTATTTCAATTACATTAGAGCTTAATCCTAATCGATTTTGTTCTATTGACAATAGCTTCAGAGTGCCAATTTCTGGTGGGTTTTTTTTAATTATTTCTGCGGGGGAGGGTAGCATTCCATGTCATTTGGGGAGAAGGAAGAGAGGGGAGAGGAAACGGGTGGGGCAAAATGCCCTCTCCTAACCTTTTCCCTGCTCTCGACTGTAGAGCTGATGGCTTCGGTCTCTGTAATGTATCGGGGTTCAGACATGGACATGGCCATGGGGGCCGGCCATGCGGTCTAGCACAGACCAGACCTTGGATCCAACAGACAATAGCCACCGCGGATTCTAGGGCGCACCAATGGGTTCGCCCGGATCTGAGGGTTGACCTATCGGGAATGCAACTGTAAATAAGACCTATCACAGGGAGTGAGTGTGTGCTGGGTGTGGTGTTTGGCATGCATTTAAGCTGCGCTTGGACCGGCTTCGTCATTTGTGTTCCTGACATAATCAATAAACCTTGAGCTGATTTCACTATGCTGAGCCTCCGCTTCCAGTCCTTTTCAGTCTCCCACCTCCTGCTGCCAATATATATTGCTGGGAGGGGAAAAAAATTAAAAGCCGGCACCACACGGTGTGACATCACTTCCGGGGGAAACCTGGAAATGATGTCACGTCACTCTAGAAATGGCCAGAAACTCCATGGCTTTACCATAGAGTTTCTGGCAAGTCCTAAACTGATATAAAGTCTCTTCTGGATATTCCCAAAAGTGACCTCAAAGTGTTGGATCCCCAAGCATCGAGAATAAATCCACGTTTTCAGGAAAAGCAAAATTTATTTCAAAGCGTTGAAGACATACTCAAACACGTTCTTTGTTAGAACTGGGGATACACAGTTAGGTCAAGCATAATAAAGGAAATTCAAACAGATACAGATCCAATGAATAGCATTCCCGCTGGCGGGCTAATGAAACGGTTGCGCGCCCAGTCCATGGGAACCAGGCAGAACATCAGACAAAACACAGGTGCAGTACTCATGAGAAAAGCAATAGGCAAGCATTACAGCATCTTCTCCCCCACACAACCTCCAGCAGTTATCTTGTGCATTCCAACGCAGGAGCAGGATGATAGAAAACAAGCCGGGTGCAACAGGGAAAGGATATGTACACAGAGGTCTCGCTCACAACTTTAATGCCAGTAGCTCACAAAGTAGAATTTTTGCTCACAAGACTCCACAGCTTAGAGAAAGCATTGCTAGAAACCCTACAAAACACTGGCTGAAGCCAATTTTACTGGGAAACAACACTTTTATGTCATCTCCTCAGCTCAAATAGCCCTAAAGGCGGGATATAAATGTAATTAAATAAATAAATAAAATCACCAGTTCAGGGCAATGATCCACATGACAGTAATCAGGATCCTTGACTGGGTGATGAGTTCGGAGGGGTTAATGGGAGTGTTCCCTCCAATCTGCGCTGGTATGAGCTAGTTCACAGCTTTTTAGCCCCCGGCTCACACGTTTTTGTCTTAGCTCAGGAAGGATGGGGCTCCAGAGC
>NW_015166736.1:0-2675 GCF_001447785.1 Gekko japonicus | reverse complement strand
CCCCCCTCGAGCGATCCCGCCCCCCCACATGCATTTACAGCTCGCCCCCTTGGCCCGCCTGCTGCGGCTCCAGCGGCTCCCCCCATTCCGCCCCGCACCGGGGGGGGGGGACCAGAATGTATCCTCACCTAGTGGGCAACAAAACCTGGGGCTGTCCCTGCCTTTGAGCAATTCTTAGGAGAAAGAGCAACATTGCTGAAGAGGGTGTGAATTGACAGCTGCCTTGTCTCCCCCCCCAAGAAGGCTGCATTTTGGCCTGAGGCCCAGTTCCAACGGCCCTGACCTGAAGCTGAGCCAGGAGATCCATTTAACCAGAGGAGCTGGCCCAGTAAGTGTTAATTACCATCCAGAATGTGCTTTGGGATGTGGAGTTAGGGCTCCTGCAAGCATTTCAGTGCCCACGATTTTTCAAGGGACTCCCTCAGTGCTTTCTCTTCCTAACTCTAGTGGCCTGTCAGGAAAAAAAAAAAAAAAAAGCCAAGCTCTCTCTGTCTAGAAGGCAATTCTGCAGTGGCTTTTCCCTCCATTGTTTTTACCAAACCCACCTTGGAACAGAAATTCCCCTCCGCATTGCATGCTGCTTTCGTTTGCTTTGACCATCCGATTTTATGGCACCCTCTGCATTGCATGCCGCTTCCACTTCCTTTGACCATCGGAGTTTATGGTAACCTTTACCGTGCGTGCTGCTTTCACTCCCTTTGATCATCGGATTTTATGGTGCCCTCCACAATGCATGCCGCTTTCACTCCCTTTGATCATCAGATTTTATGGTACCTTCCACACTGCATGCCGCTTTCACTCCCTTTGATCATCGGATTTTATGGTGCCCTCCACAATGCATGCCGCTTTCACTCCCTTTGATCATCAGATTTTATGGTACCTTCCACACTGCATGCCGCTTTCACTCCCTTTGATCATCGGATTTTATGGTGCCCTCCACAATGCATGCCGCTTTCACTCCCTTTGATCATCGGATTTTATGGTACCTTCCACACTGCATGCCGCTTTCACTCCCTTTGATCATCGGATTTTATGGTGCCCTCCACAATGCATGCCGCTTTCACTCCCTTTGATAATCGGATTTTATGGTACCTTCCACACTGCATGCCGCTTTCACTCCCTTTGATCATCGGATTTTATGGTGCCCTCCACACTACATGCTGCTTTCACCCCCTTTGATCATCGGATTTTATGGTGCCCTCCACACTACATGCTGCTTTCACCCCCTTTGATCATCGGATTTTATGGTGACCTCCACAATACATGCCGTTTTCATTTTCTTTGATCATCGGGTTTTATGGGACCTTCTGCATAGATTTATGGCCATTCAGAGGTGACTTTGCAGTCAGTACGGCGTTGCCCCATGGTATTTGAATGTGGTTCTGAGCTGCACCTTTTCCTTCAGAAAATTGGCTAGGATCGTCCATATGATCAACAGATTGTATAAAACAGTAATGTTCAGAAAAGCGTTTCTATGAAGGCATCAGAATTGAAGCAGTACGAGACAGAGCACCTGCACATCTCCAGGAATTTCCCCAAACCGTAGCTGGCAGGCCTTCAAGAGGAAAGTGGGGCTTCACCCCCCACCCCAGACACCTATGTCAAACTGGGGTTACTGATAGCCAAAACCAAGCATCTCACTCTCTCTGTCATCATTCAAATACTAAAGCACCGTATATAATAGATGGTACACAAAGATTGAAATGAACTATATACGCAATATTTTTATTGGGCCAGTTGTTGTCAAGGTACAATGCATTCACAGACTTAAAGGATAAAAACAAAACTAAACGGATGCACAATATCTCAAGAGATTAATACCTCAAAGAGTTGTGGACAAATATCGGGTTTAGTATTCGGATATTGCCTTCTACGCTGTGGTCCTTCTGTTCTCGTAATATCCTCCCTGTCATCATGCCAGTAGAGGGAGCTCCTTCTGCATTCTGCTCCTGAGTGCCCCCACTGGTAAGAAGATAGTATTGCAGGCTGCTCACTCAGCAGCTTTCACGTTATCCAAGATGTCGGATGGGTTTCACGTGACTGTATAAAACCTCAGATTGTTGCCCCAGTCGTATGTTGGAGGAATAGATTTCCTGGCAAGAGAAAGCCCCCGTCTACCCCAATGCCAGCCTCTGTTACCAGCTGTTACTGATCACCTCTGGCTGTTACCAACTTTAAAACAAAAAACAACGGAACTATCGATCTGGTGCCTTTTTATTCTACCCATTCTCCAAGGAGCTTTGGTGGGATTGCCAACCTCCAGGTGGAACCTGGCGATCTCCTGCTATTACAGTTGCTCTCCAGATGACCTCCTGGAGAAAACGGCTGGTTTGGAGGCTAGACTGTAAAGCTTTGCAGCCTTCTGAAATTCCTCCCCTCCCTCAAACCTGCCATGTGCCACCCCCAAAATCTCCAGGTATTTTCCAACCCAGAGCTGGCAACCCTATCTGATATGGTTTTTCCCTTATGTATTTTGCCCTCAGAACAGCTCTGTGAATTAGTGCTAGCAAACAAAGTTCATTAGTCAAAGGTCACTCAGAAGGCTTCATGATTGTGTTAGGATCTGAACTGGCATCTCCCAGACCAGAGCTCTAACCACTACACAACGCTGATCAATGGACAGACACTTCGGTCCTCTGTTCTTATTCCAAGATGCAAGAAATATAAGAACATCA
>NW_015166735.1:1536-4891 GCF_001447785.1 Gekko japonicus | reverse complement strand
AAAGTGGAATTTTTGCTCACCAGACTCCGTAGCTTAAGGTGAGCATTGATGGGGACTGTGTATTAAAGGGGTGGGGATTTGGACAGGTGTGAAAAGGATGCAGGTAGTGAGAAAAATCCTCTTCCGTGCTCCCTTTGGAGAAGAATAAACTACTTGCGCCTCCCGTTTCCCTTCTCTCTTTTCCCTGCCATTAAAAAAAAAAAGGTATGTTGTTACATACTGGAAAAGTCCCAAAGGAGCTTCAGAACTTCAAAAAAAACTTGAAGGTGAATGCCAACTGATGAGAGAACTTCTTGGAATTTTGTACTTGCATTTGAATAGTTGTATGTTTCCTCTAAGCTGAGTTAGTGTGAGCTAGCTCAGTTTTTTTAGCCTTCGACTCACAAATTTTTGCCTTAGCTCCGGAAGGAGGGCTCCAGAGCAAACTAATTTATGCAGTAGCCAAATCGCTTGCTGACAACTTTAATGCCAGGAGCTCACAAACAATGTTCCCTCTAAGCTATGGAGCCCTGTGAGCAAAAATTCTACTTTGTGAGCTACTGGCATTAATGTTGTGAGCAGGACATTTGGCTGCTGCATAAATTAGTTTGTTCTGAAGCCATCCTTCCTGAGCGAAGACAAAAATGTGTGAGCCAGAGGCTAAAAAACTGTGAGCTAGCTCACACTAACTCAGCTTAGAGGGAACACTGCTCACAAAGTAGGATTTTTGCTCACAAGACTCCACAGCTTAGAGGGAGCATTGGTCCCGACCCTGAGGGAACTAGGAGTGAAACGGGTGTTCCAAGTCGACTCCCCGTTGCCAGGACCATGGATTTTTCTACTGGATGGCTGATGGAATATGAATTTTTGAAAATGATAAACCCAAACTGTCTGAAGAGTGTTGCTCACTGAAATTGTGAGAAGTTTATTTTCCTTTGGGACTTTCCCAGTATGTATCGGCATACTTTAGGATTGGGACAAGAATATGATTATGCGACTTTATAAAAGCCAATCTGGTGCATGAGTTATTCAGATATGAAATGTATTGAGTGTAATTGAAACAGCAGTAGTCATTTGGTCAGGACTGCTTTTGCTCCTTTTCTCCCGTTACATATATCCGTTTAAAAAAAAAAAAAAAAGCAACCCTGAAACGGGCGCCATCAGTAATAGTGCTGATTGCAGGCCCCCATTTGAGACGAGACCCTGGCCTGCAGTTGTTTGGGCAAGAGGTGCCCCTCATGGTGCTTTCCCACAGCACTCCATGCCTCTTGCGTTCTGACACTTCGGCCTTGCCGACCCCCTAAATGTTCTGACATTTCTAGCCGTTTTGCATTTTTCTTGGGCTCGTCCTCCCAAGAAGCTAAGTTTGAACGGTGTGCCTCCTGCCTTTCAGCCCCTGTGCCCGGGGGGGGGGGTGTTCTCTTTCGTGGGCGTCCTGCCCGGTTTATCCTCCCCGCTTTCCCAGGAGCCCCCCTGCCCACAGCTTCTCTGCTGCCCCTTTTCAGAGTCCACCCTTCACCTGGTGCTGCGCCTCCGCGGAGGAATCATCGAGCCCTCCCTGCGCCAGCTCGCCCAGAAGTACAACTGCGACAAGATGATCTGCCGCAAGTAGGTGCCGTCCCCGTGTGCCCCGAAGCCGCCAGCTGGGGAGGGGGGGGAATCCGGGTGGGCCAGGATCATATTTCCCCTTTGGTCCAGGAGGAAGCGGCTGTGAGCCAGTTTGGTGTGGTGGTTAAGTGCGCGGACTCTAATCCGGGAGAACCGGGTTTGATTCCCCACTCCTCTACTTGCAGCTGCTGGATGACCTTGGGCAAGTCGTAGTTCTGGCAAGAGCTGTTCTTGAAAAAGCCGTTTCCGTCAGAGCTCTCTCAGCCCCACCTACCTCACAGGGTGTCTGTTGTGGGGAGGGGAAGGGAAAGGAGTTTGTAAGCCACCTCTGAGACTCCTTTGGGTAGTGAATGGCAGGGTATAAATCCAATCTCCTCTTCTTCAAATGCCAGCTAGGCCAGTGTCCGGTTGACAGAGGCTCATGGAAGCCACATGGGCCAGGGGCCCCCATAGCAAGCCGCTTGGGTCCAGTTCCCTCGTGGCTGGGGGGGGGGGAGCGCTGTACCTCAGTGGCAGAGCACGTGTTCTACATGCAGATAGTCCAGGTTTAACAGGATAGCAGGAGGGGACTGGTAAAGTTGAGCTGTTGCCAGTGAGACAGAACTACAGTGGCCCGCATGAGCCAATATACTTTCTGCTGATGACGGACGATGGCTTGAGTTGCCCTGTTGAAAAGTCAGTTCTTTGGCTTGTCTCCTATGCCTGGTAGCCGCTCTGCAGATTTCCAGGTAAAGGAGAAAGACACGCCAAGCACCAGCTTTGTCCTTTGCCCGCAACCTCTGCGTCCGACCCAGCTCAAGCCAGGGTGACGGGTCTCCCCAGGGCCCATCTCTGGGAACTGCCTGTGCGCCCTGCAACTTTTACCCAGATTTCTTTGCAACTCCCAGGGGCTCCCCCGAGTTCACCCTGGCTTCCTCCCCCAAATCGTGACATTTATTTATTAAATTTCCAGGCCGACCTCTCCCGCGAGCAGGGCTCGGGGCGGCCTACGACAGATGTGCAATAAATATATACGTTAAAAAAGAGGCAAAACCAACAAAGAAAGCCACAGTCCTTAGTGAAAGGTATCCGTTCCAGTTCCAAGGTGGCTAGCAGTCAGGATTCCTGGTGTAGCAGATCGCAGACCTCCCAGAAGAGGTCTTGTAAAAGATGGTGTGGGGGGGAGGGGCTATCAAGGGTAAGAGGAGAATGAGGGTGTGCCGGATCACGACATTGTGCCGTCGCTGTCCTCGGCCAAAAGCCTGGAGAAACATCCCTGCCTTTGCAAGCCCTACAGAAAGGCAAGAAATCCTGCAGGGCTCAGATGTTCTCAGGCATAGAGTTCCACCAGTTAGGAGCCAGGAACCACCAGGAGGTTCTTTCTTCCTGAGCATAATACTCTCCCAGGGGCATTTTGAGAGAGGCAGTCCTGAAGGAATGAGGGTCCCTGACCGCCGATCACAGCAGTTAGATATCACAGGGCTCTTTTTGTAGAAAAGCCCAGCAGGAACTCATTAGCATAATAGGCCACACCCAACAGCAGGAACTCATTGGCCTATTTGGCCACACCCCGGACAGCACAGCTCATTAGCATACTAGGCCGCACCCCTATGTTGCCAGAAGTGTGGTCATCCAGCCACACCCATATTTTGCTTCTTATTCTGTTTACCTTGTTTGTTGTCAAAACCCAGGGCTTTTTTTGTAGCAGGAACTCCTTTGATTGTTAGGCCACACACCCCTAATGTAGCCAATCCTAATGAGTTTCTGCTGTTGGGTGTGGCCTATCATG
>NW_015166735.1:0-1479 GCF_001447785.1 Gekko japonicus | reverse complement strand
TCCTGCCCCAAAATAGCACTGGATATCCATTCAGAAATGTGCTCCAGACTCCTTTGCAACACGCAGGTGATTCATGCTAGGTTCCTTGGTGGCCCGCGGCCTTTCGGAGCAGCCCCCCTTGCAGAGCATGGGTTGAACCGGCCCCCCTTTCCTTTCCAGGTGCTACGCCCGCCTGCACCCCTGAGCCGTGAACTGCCGCAAGAAGAATTGCGGCCACACCAACAACCTGCGCCCCAAGAAGAAGGTCAAGTAAAGAACACGGGAGGACCAGGGCGGACGCTTGCCGTTTCCCATCTGGTTTCAGCACACCTGCAGCAAAGCCTTCCGTCTCCTCGTCTCTCGGCCTGTGGCCTTTTCTGCCTGCTCCAATAAAAGTGGTTGATGCACCCAACAGTTCGTGTCGGCTGCTTTTTTAAAAAAAAAAACAACCTGTGGCCCTGTGCCGTTTGAGAGGGCTCTGGTGTTTGTGGAGTGCGTAGCCAGTGTGGTGTAGTGGTTAGGAGCGCGGACTCTAATCTGGGAGAACCGGGTTTGATTCCCCACGCCTCCACTCGCACCTGCTGGATGACCTTGGGCAAGCCGTAGCTCTGTCAGAGCTGTTCTCTCAAGGGCAGTTCTGGAAAGAGCTCTCTCAGCCAGTTTGGTGTCGTGGTTAAGTGCGCGGACTCTAATCTGCGAGAACCGGGTTTGATTCCCCACTCCTCCACTTGCACCTGCTGGATGACCTTGGGCAAGCCATAGTTCTGTTCTTGAAAAAGCCATTTCTGTCAGAGCTCTCTCAGCCCCACCGACCTCACAGGGTGTCTGTTGTGGGGAGGGGGAGGGAGAGGAGTTTGTAAGCCGCTCTGAGACTCCTTTGGGTACTGAAGGGCAGGGTATAAATCCAATCTCTTCTTCTTCTTCTACCTGGGATTACATCTCTTTGAATCTGCTGCTTAGGAGGATCCTGCCTCTGTGGTTCTCAGTGTGGAGTCTCAGGAACAGAGCATGATGGGAAATGCCTGCCCTGCCTTAAGCGTCCTAAGCAGAGGGCGCTGTTCCTTAGGCACACGGGCCATTTGCGGGGGGGGGGGCAGTGCTCCAACCGAGCAGCATTCTGGAGCCACGCACGGTCTTGCAAGACTTAAGTACTTACATTCTAGTCAGGATGCAAACTGCTCCACTCAGTGGGGGAAATAAATCAGAGGGAACATTGGGGGAGGGATGAATTAAGGAAGGGAGGGGAATGTTTGGCAGGACCGGGAGTGGAGTCAGCCCTTGCATTTTTATCTGACCCGGAGGCTGTCCAGGTATTGGGGGTTTTCCTCTCCAGTTTGGCGTAGTGGTTGGTGTCGTGGGAATGGTCCTACACGTGTACATGTATGTGTGTGACGCTTGCTTTTTTCTATTGCTACAGAGAGAGTAACACAAGCTACCCATCTTCAGAATACAACGTGGGGTGGGGGCAATATTCCCTCTAAGCCAGGGGTGTCAAACATG
>NW_015166734.1:4023-5108 GCF_001447785.1 Gekko japonicus | reverse complement strand
CCCTGTTCTTGTTGTGTACCTAATAAAGCTTGGGCTTGGGCTTAGGCTAGGGCTATGGTTAGGGTTAGGGCTAGGATTAGGGTTAGTCTTAGGGTTAAGTTAGGGTTAGGGTTAAGGTGAGGGTTAGGTTTAGGTTTAGGGTTGGGGTTGGGTTAGGGTTATGGTTAGGGCTAGGACTAATGTTAGGGTTAGGGTTGGGTTTAGGGTTAGGGCTAGGGCTAGGGTTAGGGTTAGGTTTTGGGTTAGGACTACCCTAACCCTACCCATAGCCCTAGCCTAAGCCCAAGCCCTAACCCTAACCCTAAACATAACCCTAAACCTAAAACTAATCCTAACCTTAACCCTAGCCTTAGCACTAGCACTAGCCGTAAACCTAAACCTAACCCTAACCCTAACCCCCACACATACCCTAACCCTAAACCTAACCCTTAAACTAACCCTAACCTTAACCCTAACCCTAGCCCTAACCCTAAACCCAACCCTAACCCTAGTCCTAGCCCTAACCATAACCATAACCCTAACCCAACCCCAACCCTAAACCTAAACCTCACCTTAACCCTAACCCTAACTTAACCCTAAGACTAAACCTAATCCTAGCCCTAACCCTAACCATAGCCCAAGCCCAAGCCCTAAACCTAAACCCATAACCCTAAACCTAAAACTAACCCTAACCCCTAACCCTAACCCTAGCCCAAACCCTAACCCTAACCCTAGCCTTAGCACTAGCCCTAGCCGTAAACCTAAACCTAACCCTAACCCTAACCCCCACACATACCCTAACCCTAAACCTAACACTTAAACTAACCCTAACCCTAACCGTAAACTAGCCCTAACCCTAAGCCCTAAGACTAACCCTAACCCTATCCCTCTAACCCTAACTATAACCCTAAACCTAGTCCTAGCCCAAACCCTAGCCCTACCCTTAAACCTAACCCTCACCCTAAAACTAACCCTAACCCTAAACCCAAACCCTAACCCAAGCACTACCCTCGCCCAAACCCTAACCTTATCCCTAAGACTTACCCTAACCCTAGCCCTAACCCTAACCCTAGCCCTAACCCTAACCCTAAACCTACCCTAACCCT
>NW_015166734.1:0-3975 GCF_001447785.1 Gekko japonicus | reverse complement strand
ACAAACAGAAAAGAGCCAGTGTCCATCTGGGAGGCACAGAACTCCCACCACATACCATATACATGATACAAAAATCCTTGTGTTGTTCCCCAACAATCACAAGGCCATTGTAATGTGAAGATGGAGCATAAATGAATAGCAGCTTCTGTTCTGTTGGAATTTATGAATTGACACACCTGACAACTTTCCTTGAGACCAAATTTTGCTAACCAGAAGGGGAGGGAACTTCATCCTAATTCACAATAGCACTGGGTTTATTGAAAGAGGAACGAGGGGACGTTGCTATATTTGATGAGTGTGTTAGAAGCAGAGTAGGAAGAGCTACATGTGAAGGTATCAGGCATTTGTTTGAACCTGGGCCTTTTCCAATCATGTATAAAATGTATCAAAATTCTATTCAATACTGATTCACCTATCTTGAGATAAATTACTAAACAACAGAGCCTTCTTCTGTGCCATGCATTTACTTCCCTGCCAGCTCCCATCTGATGCAATTTTCTCTTTAACATGCTCACTTCTGGAATCAGAGCTTGACTGAAGGGAACTACAGTCCTGATGGGGTGACAAAGTGGAGGTAAGTCAAAGGACGGGGGAAACCTCAGTTCCGCTCAGTTGTGAGGCTCCTTTACTCTTATAATCAGGCTTTATATAGTTGCTGGAGTAAACCAAGGGTTGCCAACCTCCAAGTGGAGTTTGGAGGTTCCTGGAATTACATCTGATTTCCAGATGACAGAGATGAGTTTCCCTGGAGAAGTGGCAGCTTTGTAAGGTGGACTCTGGCATTGTGCCCCACTGAGAAGTCTGCAGACACTAGAGGAGCCTGCCCATCTCAGTGATGGTGGCTTGCAGAACATTGTTTCTGCCTCTGAGTACAACAGATTGCTTGTCAATCACAGTGCAAATTCTACAGATACTTTGTGCTAGAAGGGGGATAATTCACTTCTCAAGGATGGACTTGATCATGGTTTTGCCCAAGGTCCTGGAATGAGGAGAAAGCCAGTGTTAGTTGGCTGGTGCATCCTAGTTATGGATCAAGCAGAAAGAGAGGCTCTGTGTCTTCAGGGGACTAATACCAGTATAAAGATTTGGTCCACATGCACATATCTAGGAGACTATACTGCCAACTGTAGTAAGAGCTTCTTCCAGTGCAAAGAAAGCAGAACCGCACACCAGGATGTTTCAGTCAGAGACATGCTCTGCATACATACAATGCATTTTACATCTGTAGACACTCAAGAGTTCTGTAGGATAAATAATAGCTAAGCAATTTAAGAAAAGATTGATGTGCCAAGATGTCAGGAGTATTTAATATACCTGCAGCCTCTTCTCAGTCAGCTGAATAGAGTAAGCTGTAGTTTAATATCTAATTACTCATTCATACCCCTTCTCACCAGAAAAGACTATGATTCTATGCCTTTTCTGTAAAAGAGAATGGGAAAGGGATTTCCATCGATTTCACATCTGACCCCAGAGGGTGCCAAGTGTCATGTTACGATTTGGCTAGTGTTTTGTTGTATAGCTGTCATGCCCTGTGCAGAGATACCGTTTAGCTACAGTAACACATATTTTGGGAGGATGCAGTAGTAGGTCTTCAAACAAGGAGAATGTTTAGCCTTTAAGTAAAGAAGGCACACACACTTCCTTCCTCCTGAAACACCATGACGTTTCCTCACCCCATTTCTCTTTGGTTCTCACTAGGGTGATTTTCATAATGAGATAACCTGGTATTAGAGAACCAGGAGCTGTACCAAGAGAATTATCACATACAGACCCAACCCTAGAATGCCTTTTCTTTTTACTCTTAAAGGAAAATAAAGCATTTAAATTACATGATAGTGTGTAGTCCAGAATAGCTGACACCAGGCAGTACTGACAAATGCCTGATCAAAATATTCAGAAGTGGTAAGATCTATTTTCCCCTTTCTTGCCCCTATTGCATACCTGGAGCATCATTGGACCAAGCAGATAGAGGTTTGGCTAGAGTTTCTGAATACAAAATCTAGGAATATTTTAATAAGGGGAAAGTGTACTCAGGAGCAATAAAATATGGCACTGCAGTTTAAAATGCTTAACTTTTGGCACTAGGGGGCAGCAGCGCGTCTCTGCGGGTGTGCATTCGGGTTGCTCCTTCCCTGTCCTTCCCTGTCTTTTTGAGGCTTCGTGGGTCCCCAGGACCTTTGTCGGGCTTTGCCAGACCTCCTGGTAGCAGGAAACTTGACTCAGTCACCCTGCAAAGGGCAACAAACGGGGGCAAAAAAGAGTGTTTTGACACGGAGGCAAGGAATGGTGCAAAACATGGCCACCATGTACTGCAAAGAAACTACAAAAACGTAATATACAGCAAACCAAGACAAAAGAAGAAGTACAACAAATTCAAATTGTAAAGCTTGACGCACACTACTTAAAAACCCCTTTAAATTACCCTCATTATGAGAAAATCGGCCAGGAAGAGAAACGCGGAAGAAAAATCACAGAAATGCTACTAATGGAGTACAAGGCGAAATTTTAAAAAATGGCATTTGAAATGGAGGAAACGGAGGAATGGCAAAACACCCAAATCCTGCAGCTTTCCTGTGAACAGTTAAAAAAGATTTTGTGTGAGGAGATTGAACGGCATTCAAGAATCTCCGGGAGAGATCCCTGGGTTCTGGTGAGAGTGGGAAGGATGAGGGAGAGCTATTGCTGCCTCAGCAAAATATTGATGAGGAACCAGAATGTAAACGAGAATTTACCACAAGATATTGGGACTAAGAGCCAAGTTGATCAAGTGGTCAGTGCAGAGAAACCAGTAAGGAATGGTTTGGAGCTGGAAATGACAAGGGGAGGCTATAAAGATTTACCTTGTAACAAACTGAGTAGACGGGTAAACGGAAAATGGGGGGAAAATACATGGAGAAATACAAGGAAAGCTACCAAACATACCAGAGCTAAGAAAAGTCAGAAGGCTAATGGAATGATATACTTTACAAGAAGGTTGGAAGCAAAAAGGCAAGAGTTAAATGTGGAACTTTTACCTCTACAAGGAACTAAGACATTTTTCTGGCAAAAAAGAAGCTACAGAAAATTAAGAAAAGAATACTACAATAGGATTTAAATATTGGATTTTGTTCTCTTAATGTCTGTGAGTAATGATGAATGGTTAGAAAAATAGTAATGTTAGTGGATGGGCTATTTAATTTTTACAAGAATTTTGTTAAATACTAAATGTAAGTAAAGCTGATCAAGATTTAAACAATCACACTGAGTAGTGTAAAGAGATACTAGGCTGCAAAATAAGAAATAGTGAAATAAGGAGCTTTAGCTTAAGTGGGAACTTGGGATAATGTTTTCTTGTGAAGGACTAGTGTTATTGGATGGTTTATTTAATTTATATAAGGATTACGTTAAATATGGAATGTAAGCAAATTTGAGCCAGACTTAAACAAGCATATGAGTCTGTAGCTGCTTAAATAGGTGTGAGGCTACAAACCAGGCAAGAATGAAATAATGGGATTAGAATGCAGCTTTTTTTTTTCGGTTGGAATTTTTAATATTTCTGTCCCCCCCCCCCTTTTATGTTTATGAGTAAGGACGAATGTCTGGAAAAAAGATATGAAGGTTATATGATGGTTGAATACTGAATGAAATCTAATTTGAGGAGTATTTGTTATCTTAGTTCAAATTGAAGATAGGAAACAAAATAAGTAATAATGAATAAATGAAGATAGGAAACAAAATAAGTAATAATGAATAAATAATGAATAAATGTATACTGTTGTATAAGAATAGGTGTTATACTTGGTAAAGTTTTAAGTATTAATTTTGGAAGGGGAAAAAGGAATATATTTGTTGAAGGTTCTGTGTTAGACTCTGTTCAAATGGTTTATATTTTATAAACTGGAAAAAGATATTAGAAGTAAATAACAAGAACATAAAGTAATATTAGTTAAAATTATGTGGTTATATGTCATTTATATGTCATTTAGTGACAGGTTA
>NW_015166733.1:541-5042 GCF_001447785.1 Gekko japonicus | reverse complement strand
TTTCTACAAAAAAAGCCCTGTATGTACCTTAGTTCTGCATTAATTTAATGAAAAATCGCTATTTTATACCATCTATGTAATGGTGTTTATGTAAAAATGCTGGTACTGTATGTAGCTTTGTGACCTCCAGAGAATACCAGGGTCATGGCGCAGAGGCAGACAATGCCAAACCACCTATCAACGTCTCTTTCCTTGAAAATCCCATCGGGGTCGCCATAAATCAGCTGCGTCTTGACAGCACTTTCTACCACCACTACCACCATGTATTTTTGTGATGGTGTATGAATGTAGGAGCTGCGGTGGCTCAAGTGGTTAAGACGCTGAACTGCAGGCTGTGGAAGGTCAGTAGTTCAGCAGTTCAAGACCCGAGTTGCCGCATGACAGAGTGAGCTCCCGTCTCTAGTTCCAGCTCCTGCCAACCTAGCAGTTCGAAAGCAAGAAACTGCAAGTAGATAAATAGGTACCACTTCGGTGGGAAGGTAACAGCGTTCTGTGCGCCTTGGTGTTCAGTCATGCCGGCCACATGACCACGGAAACGTCTTCGGACAGCGCTGGCTCTTCGGCTTTGAAACAGAGATGAGCACCGCAACCCTAGAGTCGGACTCGACTGGCTTTCGAGCAAGGGAACCTTTACCTTTACCTTTATGACTGTAATGATTCATTCACAGTCTTCTACCAGTGGGTGCAGTCGTTCCTTCTCACTGGCATTCCCACAATGATCCCGCCTTCCTTCCCTACATTTTAATTACTGTTTTCCTATGCTTCCAAATATGCATTTTAGTTTGGGTTTTTAATTGTTTTTTTTAGAATGTGTTTTTAAGATGCTTTGTTTTAACTGTTACTCGCCCGAGGTTTCCTGACAGGGCGGAAAGCTGGGGGTACAAGTTCTGTAAATAAATATCAGCTTTAGCGAGGCTATTGTATCATGTGCTTTTAGACCCTATCCTGGGATCTATCAATACAGTTGAAAAGTATACTGGGTTCGCTGCATGGAGGACTCGGACAACGACATGCGTTGGCACACGTTTACTGTACTTAACACTGAACTGCAAAACGGCCCTGCAAGGCCAACTATATACACAACCACCCAGCACACCCACAGTCCCATTGGAGGGTTTGAGTTTCCCGCCAAAGTTCCTATTGGTTCATGCTGGGGGAACTAGGATCCTAAGTCCCGATTGTCTGGAGGAACTAAGCTCTTGCCTGTAGCCGGGGACATCTGGTGGCAGTCCACGTACATAACAACAGTGATAAAATCTGAACGACAATTTGGGGGACCCTTTAGGCTGTTATTAAAGGACCAGACTGGAATAAGTATTCATCCCAGCACTTCTTGTCTGAGAAAGTGGCATGCGCTAATGGCGAAACGCAGTAGATCCATCCACTGGTATGAGAAGCTACAGGTGCTTTCTAGTAATCCCAGCTATATGTGAACAGGATGCGAAGTGTCTGCCTTCTGAAAAGCAATAATGAGCTGATTTAATGTTTTCAACAAACCCACACGGCGTTGAACCATGGCTATGCCACAGGTGTGCGGCAATCTAAATATGCATCAGTTTCCCAGCTATGACCATTCCCCCTACTGTGGACACAACACAGATTTGTTTAATTGGTTCCAGGAGCTAGCTAAATTGCCCAGCTGCTTTGAGTTTTAGGCCCCCAACTAGTTTATATACCAATAATAATAAAATAAAGTTACTTTATAGCGACCCAGGGCTTTGCTTCACCGAGAAAAGAAATCTGCTTTTTCCCCATACTAGATCTCCTTTAAGAAATCCCTGTTTTCTGACCCCCCCCCAAAAAAAATCAAAAATAAAGATTAAATAATTATAAATTAGTTTGTTTTTAAAAAAAAAAAAAAACCAAAAAACCCTGCATGCTCTAAACTTGCTTTAAATAAATTTATTTAATTATTTTCCATATCAAACAATAATACAAAATTATAATCATTGACAACATATTTTGGAGTTAGACATTTTTTTCAAACCAACTGTCTACTTTCTGCCATCGTTTTTTACAGGGTCTTTTTTGTAGAAAAAGACCAGCAGGAACTCGTTAGCATAATAGGCCACACCCAATAGCAGAAACCTATTAGCATATTAGGCCACACCCCTGATGGCACAGCTCATTAGCTTATTAGGCCGTACCCCCATGTTATCAGAAGTGTGGACATCCAGCCACACCGACCTTTTGCTTCTTATTCTGTTTACCTTGTTTGTTGTCAAAACCCAGGGCTTTTTTTGTAGCAGGGACTCCTTTGCATGTTAGGTCATACACCACTGTAGCCAATCCTAATGAGTTCCTGCTATTGGGTGTGGTCTATTATGCTAACGAGTTCCTGCTGGGTGTGGCCAACTCGGGAGCCTACCGGAACTCCGTTCCTGTGCGTTCCTGCCCAAAAGTAGCCCTGGTTTTTTAAACATATTTTCATCCTTTCCCGAAAAAATCATGTTTACTTTGTTTTACCGTACACAACAGATAAGAAAACGGTACCATAGCTAAGTAGATACCTGAAGAAGTGAGCAGTGACTCACGAAAGCGTATACCCTGCCACATATTTTGTTAGTCTTTAAGGTGCTGCTGGACTCTTGCTCTTTTCTACTGCTAAGTAGATATTAAACTTTGCTATACTGAGAAGGAGCGTTCATTGAGCTTGCTGCTCTTCACACTGCCACTTCTTTTCTAACCTTACAGCCACCGTGCGGGAGGGCGATTGAAAAGCTTCAAGAAAATCAGCTGCTGTTCTTGCGCTCTGTGGCTGCAATCAAACACAGCTATGTGCGCGCACGAGGGAGAGCCATGCCCACAGCATCAGGATTCTTTGAAGTTTCTGCTCGAGACAGTTGTGCTGCTGAAGGGGCAAGCAAGCCTTCCAACCGAAATTTTTTAAACGAAATCCTACATGGGGTGTAGACGTCAAAGAACCCTCCAGCTCTTAAGCAGTTCCCTGAACTGCTGTTCACTGTGGCCCCGTCAGCGCCCTCTAAATACACCAGCGCACTGAGAGATCCCCAGACCAAAGTGTAAGAGTCATTCTTGGAACTCATCTGAACATCACTGGATACGGCTTGTCACTCTTGTGGCTGAACACCAAAAAAAATGGCGGTTCCTCAGGTGCTTGTTGGATTAGCAAGTAGTATTCTGAGAACCTGAACATTCCACAGCCTCACTTCACATTAGAGTTGCCAGTCTCGAGGCAGGGATAGAGATCTCCTGGAATTACAACTGATCTCCATATGAAAGAGATTAGTTCCCCTGGAGAAAATTGATTCTTTGAGGGTGGACTCTATGGCACTGTACCCCGTCGTGGTCCCTCCCCTCCCCATACCGTGCCCTCCCCAGGCTCCACCCCAAATCTCCAGGAACTTTCCAACCCAGAGTTGACAATCCTACCTCACAAGCAAGCGTCAATTATTGCTCACTGACTTAATTCTGCTTTCTAGTGACTGTCTCAGACTGCTTCTGGAACTGAAGAGGAGACTGGATTTATACCTGCCCTTCACTTGGAGTCACTGGCCCCGGTCACACGGGCTGGATATCGCCGGGGGGAGGCGTGGCTGTTTGCCCCGGAGCGAACTACCGCGCGGCAGCCGGATCAAACGTCCTGCCCGACGTCCCACCAACGTCCTGTGGTTGGGGGGAGGTGCCGATCATACCTCACTCCTGCGGCGCGGCAAAGAAGCGGTGCCGCGGGGGTTGTGTTGTTTTTTTTTTAAATCCAAGTGTTCGCATGCGCCGTTGGGTGCTTGTGCGCACCCGTGGAGACTTGACAAAAAAAAATTCGTGACGGGACATGGGCGGGCACCAGATGCCACGAGCTAACACCGGAAACGTGATGTGATGCCCGCCCTTGCCCCGCGGTTTCCAGAAACTAGTACCTCGGAGGTACTAGTTTTTTACAGTGCATCTTCGGAGTGAAGCCTCGGGTGAGCCAGGGGAGCTCTACGCTTCCCAGATGTGGCGCTGTGATCGCGCCCGGAAAATCCACTTATCTTCCATCTCTCTAGCGTGCCTAATGCTCCGTGTGACCGGGGCCTCAGAGTGGCTTACAGTCTCCTTCCCCTCCCCACGACAGACAGCCTGTGAGGAAGGTGGGGCTGAGAGAGCTCTGAAAGAACTGCTCTTTCCAGAACAGCTCTGAGAGAGCCATGACTGACCCAAGGTCACACCAGCAGCTGCATGTGGAGGAGTGGGGGGGGTCCAAACCCAGTTCTCCCATATTAGAGTCTACACTCTTAACCACTACACCAAACTGGCCCTCTGGTAGAAAAGAGAACTCTGGCAAATGGAGCCTCCCGTCACTGAAGATTTAACAGAGGAAATGTGGTCACTCTTCCACGTAACCCTTATAATACATGGGGTTATCTTTGTGAAAAAGTGAGAAGGGCTCCATTTATAATAATTATACTAAAAAAAAAACCCTTTCCAACATCTATAGTTTTGTTGCAAGACTGGTGTCTCATCAGTGTGAATGAGTTTGGCCTAAAGAGCTCTCTCGTCT
>NW_015166733.1:0-520 GCF_001447785.1 Gekko japonicus | reverse complement strand
CGGATAAGCACGGCTCTTGGATCTTCTTGTAGGCTGCTCAGAGATGTGGGGAGTGTGGAACACAGTCCCAACTCAGTGAAACATGGGTAGCTCCATACATGCTTGACCTTCCATGTATTCGCAGTCCCATCCTATAAGAACACAGGGAACGTCGACTGCTTACATGGAGTATTTCCTAACATAGGATGGGAAAATGTATGTATCACAGGTCCTGAGCCCTTTGGTTAGTTTTCTTATTGTTTCAAATGCTTCTCTCTCTCTCTTTTCAGGGGAGAGGGGCAGGAATCCATTTTTCCTATCCCCAGGTGTCTAATTGTACTGCAAAAGGGGGGGGGGGAGAATATCAATCAAGGCTGGAAGGCTGGTGAAAGGGGGGGGTTCACCCTCATTTCCCCCATTCAATTTCCCCGGTTGGAAATGCCCCGCCACAGCTGCTTTAAATCCCAGTCTGGGGAAAGGACCAGGACCATACATGTAGTGGTGGAAAGTGCTGTCAAGTCACGGTTTGTCAAGGCAAGAG
>NW_015166732.1:505-5271 GCF_001447785.1 Gekko japonicus | reverse complement strand
AAGCATCCACTGGTTAGGCTGGTTAATTTGGAACCCTTGTGTTAAATCCATCATGGAAACATGTCCAAAGATTGTGAAGACTCTTAAAAGTTTGTGCAACATGAAAAAAATGTAATAAATCTATGTGTTTCTCATGTGCTCTATCGAGAATGAGCCTTTGTGAATGAGTTTTGAATACACTTCTCTGAAATAAAAACCTGATGTCTTACAACCGATTCCTGATTGGGGGGTGGAGCCTGGGAAAGGCTGGGTTTGGGGAGGGGAGGAGCCTCAGCAGGACATAATGCTCCACCCTCCAAAGCAGCCATTTTCTCCAGGGGAACGGATCGTGGTCATCTAGATACCAGTTGTGACGAAACGGGGACCCGCCCTCAGCCCTGAGAGGCTGAATAGCCGTTCGCTGGCACGCAAGCCCGTTTTCATCTACCCACCCTGCCTGGTGGGGCTTCGTCATTCGCTGCCACCACTCAATGGATTTACACCGCCTTCCTAGAGGGACACTGAGACCCAACCTGGGAAATTGAGTACCTCGATCTTTGGGCACCCCCTGAAGAGTTGGCCAGCCCTCCGATTTGGGCCCGTTTGGGTTCCCTGGCTTCCCTTTGCCTCTGGTCATGTGCAGAGCGGGGAGGACTATGTGTTCAAGGCACTACCGGGTCTTATAACTCAAAAAGGTTGATTTGAACGATATACGTTAGGCACAAAAATTAACACAACCGGGCACAGAAGATAAACAGGAGTAAACCGGAATCCCTCCGTCCCCTGCACGCACCCTCTCTACCTCTGGAGGTGGCGGCCTCAGGATGGGCTTTGCTTTCCCCCTCCTCGTTGTTGTGGAGAGAAACTCCAGCCCCTCCTCAGGACTGGTCCCCTGTGCTGCTACCCTCCTTATAGTGGCCTGGATTGCCCACAGAGTCTGAGGTAGCAGGAGTCCCACCTGTACGCTCCCTTGAAGCTGCCCTCCAAGCTGAGCCTAAGGCCAAGGCTAGGCTGAGACGAAAAGCCTCCCTGGAGCTCCAAAGCCTTTATCTGCCAGGCTCCGCCCCCGGGGGTGGGTCCATACTTTCCCACACTTTCCCCCTAAAGCTTCTGGGAAATGTAGGCGGGAAGGTACGGCAGCCCCTTTGTTTCCCTATGGAGCAACTCCGGCCTCCAGAGGACTATCAGACTGACAGCCATTTTAAGGTACTGCTGCCACCAATGTTCCCTCTAAGCTGTGGAATCTTGTGAGCAAAAATTCCACCTTGTGAGCCACTGGCATTAAAGTTGTGAGCGAGCGATTTGGCTACTGCAGGAATTAGTTTGCTCTGGAGCCCTCCTTCATGAGCCGAGACAAAAACGTGTGAGCTGGAGGCTAAAAAACTGTGAGCTAGCTCACACCAACTCAGCTTAGAGGGAACACTGGCTGCCACTGCCTGGCACATAGGGTTGCCAACCCCCCTCCCCCGGTTTGCCAGGGGTCCCCCGTTTTTTTGGGGGGGGGTTCTACCCGCCACCGGCCATCTGGCCGGTGAGGAAAGCCCCACCCCCAACACCCACAGTCATCACGTTGGGGATGCCCCACCCCTTCCAGGAACGCCCCCAAAGTCCCCCGCTGGGGGTGGAAGATGGACTTGGCAACCCTACTGGCACAAATACTCTGAAGTGGTTAACAAAGGGATGATAAACAAGACAATGTAATGAAGGAAGCCACAATGCACGGTGATCTTTATTTTCGCAGAGGGGAAAGAACCCACTGACATTCTAAAGAACAGCTTTGATAACATGTCCATATAGGTGCCTTCGCCACCCCCCTTCCCCCCCGGCTACATTCTGTACGCATTTAATTTAAAAGGGTCTTTCGAACATGGACTGTCCCATATTGATTGAACAGACTCCCGCCAGCAAAAAGCAAGGATAATATTAATACAAATGCACTTTGGAACAGATTCTCCCCACCACCACCATTACCACCCCAGCTACCTTCCCACTGCAACTCCTGTGTGGGAAGCCGTGAGAGGGTGCTTGAAAGCATTAAGGGGAATCTGCAGAAGTCATTCCTCCCCCACGCCCCTGAGCTCATCAGAGTTTAAATTCAACCCGTTACACCAACTGGGAATGCATCTCTCTCAACTCCACAATCAGATCCATTTCTTAAAAGATCATTCATACCAATGTCAGCTGGAAGCGTCCCTCATTTCCTCAAAAGGCACTTCCTGTTCTCAATTATGCAGAACTAAAACTAGCCCCACCTGTACATAAACTTGAAGATGACTGTGTGACAATTTCGGACGCTAAGAAACGGAATGCCCAATATGAGTAACGTTACAGCTTTTAATCTTCCAAGGTCAAAATTAAGTGATTTCCAGCCATCTTCCCATTCAGGTTACCGATAGGGATGGAGGTATATCCCATAACTGCATACCATTTTGCAAGCAACAGTTCCTAAATGCAACCAATGAAACAGATACGAGGGCTCCTCTAGACACCATCTCCTCTTACTAGGATGTGCAAAATTCTGAAGTGCAACAGAAAAACCACCATGTTGACTGAAATGCACATAAATTGTTGTTGCACACAATGGGGCACATGAAGCGAGGACAATCAAACCAAGTTGATCCCAGGCTCTTACATGGGAAGAGCTGTCGGGGCTTCTGGAGGACCGAGGTTGTTTTATACCCAAAATAAAGTGTCAAGGAATGTGGGGGCTCTTCAAGCATCCCTCCCCTTAAAGGCAGTCACAACATAGCTAGTATTCTATGTCTGGTCAAGTTGAACCGTTTTGGAATCAAAAGAAAAGTTTCTCAGCATGACTAGTCTGCCATTTTTAATCTTTCGTATCAATCTGCATTTCCCCCAAGAAAATAAACCCCAAATTTAAAAAAACTTTTAAAATAATTTCCCCCATAAATATGATTTTCCACCAATACATTTGATTTCTCTTTTCCAACATCCTTGGCACAATAGATTATTTTTTTATAGTCATTTTTACAAAATTAATGTAAACATCCACAGGAGAAAAATACAGGCAAGTACTACGCATGATACAATTCAGACAGAGAGCACGGCAACATAGATTGCAGTGATGTTGATTTACGTTTTCCTACAATAAATGCCCAAGTTCCTACATGTCTGTATGATTAAAATGACAGCTGACTTTCTGAAAACAAAGACAAACTTGGTTCACATTTCACTTGTGGAATTTGTCAGGCAACTGTTTTGATGAAGTCCCCGTTCCTAGAAAGCTACTCACTGCAACTTTACTACTTTAGGCAATGGCTGTTCAGCTTCACATATGGGAAGAAACAATGATGCTTGCTTGTCAGTGGATCCGAATTATGGTTTTCGTTTCTCAAGGCCGCCAAGCATGGCATATGATCTTTTAATGCGCATTATAGAGTCTGTTCTTGATGAAGACTATGATGGACAGATGTTGTCTGACACCTGGATAATGCTGAATATGGTTAAACCAGCGAGACACATTAAGGTATTTCTCCTTCTCCTGCACTGTCAGGTCAGCCTAAAAAACAGAGGAAAGAGCCATTA
The DNA here is from genome assembly GCF_001447785.1 of Gekko japonicus. Lineage (NCBI taxonomy): Eukaryota > Metazoa > Chordata > Lepidosauria > Squamata > Gekkonidae > Gekko > Gekko japonicus. The sequence continues at coordinate 1,746 of NW_015166732.1, read as the reverse complement.
TATCACCATATAACCTTATGCAAACTACAGAACATTCATCCCATTAAACTGCAAAATATGAAGCTTCACCATCACTAGATCTTTTTATTTGGTTTTATTCCCTGTGAGAAAGTTTCTGCACTAACTTACTACTGTGAGCCAATACTCTTGCCATAAAAATAATGGATCCTTATACTACTTGGCTTCATTTTTCTTAAGGTTATCACTATCATTAGACATATAAACTTGGCAATTTGGGTTAATCCAAGTTCTCACCCACATTAACATTACCGACAATATTCAACTGGATGGTCTATGCCATTTCTTGCTCTATTGATACATGTACTGGTGAAGTCTCTACAAAACATGAAAGCATTTTCAAAAGGTTTAATTAAAACAAAATAAGAATAGAGATGTATCATCACCTGCTCTTAAACTAGTTATTTTAGCATGATTAAAGAATGCAGTGGAATCCATTTCTTTGCTTTTATACGCTTTCAATTTAAATTTCCACATCCCTCCATGAGATGCAGCAGACTCCAATTCTTTGCTTTTATGAACTATGAAGTACGGCAAATCTTGCCATAATACAGAAGGTGGTCAGGAATTAGAAATCACCTCTAATATAACACATGCAAAGCCTCTTGAAACATTATGATCTTTCTTCTGATATTACAATTGCAGGCGGAATAAGAATATTCACAAGAATAAGTTATCTTCCAAGTTTGTAACACTTTTACTCACTATGATGTGATGCAGTCCATAATACATTAAGATATCTGCTAAAGTAAAGTTGTTTCCAGTCACATAGACTTTATCTTCAAGGTATGAATTAAGATCCTAGAAGAAGATACAAGTGTTTAAATGCACCTCAGACGGCAAGGAAAGAATATCAAGGGATCAATGTGTTCTCTTTCTCTCCTTTCCCCCTCCATCATTTGTGCTCATATGTGCACAGACACGTGTACCAGCGAACAGGAGGTCTGTGAATACTTCCCAAATTCCCATCTAGCCTGCCCTTTCTGGCCCAAGTTATGCATGCTCTGGAAGTCCCATAACCTCGCCACGGGACAGTCGAAGGCTGGCTTAAGTATATACAAGGACGATACCTCCTTGTAGACATACGATGGGATAAAACGCTCTCTACATGGGGCTGCCTTTGTCGCAGATCCGGAAGCTGCAGCTGGTGCAGAATGCTGCAGCCAGGCTGTTGATGGGTGTCTCTAGGAGGGACCATATTCAGCCTGTGCTGAAAGCGCTGC
>NW_015166732.1:0-369 GCF_001447785.1 Gekko japonicus | reverse complement strand
ACCTGGTGGAACGAGCTCCCGGGGGAGATCCGGGCCCTGCGGGACCTTGTGCAGTTCCGTAGGGCCTGTAAGACGGAGCTCTTCCGCCAGGCCTTTGAGTAGGAGCCGCCGCCCTACTATATCACCACCGTCAAGACATCTTAATGGATGTATCGACGAGGCCCGAGGAAGAACCTAGAAAATACAGAAGATCTGATAAGCCGTCGCCACTAGATATGTACGCCATGGGAGTACCATCTGGAACTGCGGTGATACCATCTTGGATCTAGGATACTAGTAATTGGATAGAGTACTGTGGCTGTAGTATTGATGTTTTTATTATGTTTGTATAGGTTTTTATCTATGGCAAGGCTAACAACCTTGCCTCTG
>NW_015166731.1:0-4620 GCF_001447785.1 Gekko japonicus | reverse complement strand
TATCCAGCCCGTGTGACCGGGGCCTCTATGTTGTACTGTTTTTGACCCTTAATCTTTAAAATGTAATTATACACTGCTTTGCAAGTATTTAGTGGGAAGGTGGCCTATAACTTCTCTTAGAAATGAAATCAAAACCAGGAAGTATATAGTAACACCTTAGGAGAGCTGGGCAGTGTAGAAGAAATGAGCCTCAGCTGATGTCTATGGTTGCATCCAGAAAACAACAATGTAAAACCACTCCACTACCCTAAATGCTACCTTAGGGAAGGGGTTGCCACTTTTCCCTTACAATGTTAGTTCAGTGGAGTAGTAAAAGGAGACTGGCATCTGAATAACCCTAACAGCCATCCTGTGAAGAGGCTCTTGCTGAAGAGAACAAATGCATCCTTCCAAGCTACACAGGCACCGGTGGGTGGGCATTTTGGAAAACTCGCACCAGATTCACGAGATGTCCGCACGCCCCGCCACGGGAAGCAAAGCCAGAGGGTTCAGGAATAGAACCGTAGAAGCCGAACTGTAAAAGTCAGAAGAAGAAATACCCACGGCAAGGGATGGTGACGGAGTTCGTCTGACTGCTCCCCACGGCTGAAACTGCGCCTGTCTCCAAGTGAAGATGCCGCGTCACTGCTTCCGTGTTCCAGTGTCCCCTCCTCCCTCTGCCCAGCTGGGCCGAGCGAGTTTTGCTTGTCCCTTGGTGGACTGGCGCTGAGGCACTGCCATCCCTTTCAGGGAAGGCCACGAGCAGGTGCTGGAAACTGCTGAAGCCGGGCCACACCCCTGGGCAAAGGCAAGGTGATCAGGTGCTGCCGTTACTCGTGCCTTCGGATGCCGTGGAAACAGGCGAGTGAGCTTGGCCTTGCTGCGCAGGATACAAATGGGGGGAAACTAGGTAGCAGAGAATCATTTGGGGGGGGGGATGGGCTGCTCAAGAGCTGCCAGGCTGTAGAAACATTTCTGTTGTTTTGCTTGCCAAAAATCCACCGACTCTGCTACTCACAATGGCGACCTGCACCTGGCCGCGGCCAACTACAACCATGGCAGTGCTGCCATAAAAGGGCTTGGCCTCATTACCAGTCTCCCAGCCAAGCATCTGGAGGGGAAAGAGGGCCAGGGGTGTCCCCACCCCCTCTGGAGAACAAGCCTACCCACTCCAGAGGCCAGGCCTACCAATACAGTGGAATGGGGTGGGTAGACCTGTTCTCCAGAGGGCAGGTCTACCAAGATAGTGGAAGGGGGTGGGTAGCCCTGTTCTCCAGAGGCCAGGTCTACCAATACAGTGCAATGGGGTGGATAACTTGTTATCCAGGGGCCAGGTCTACCAATATAGTGGAATGGGGTGGGTAGACCTGTTCTCCAGAGGGCAGGTCTACCAAGACAGTGGAAGGGGGTGGGTAGACCTGCTCTACAGAGGCCAGGTCTACCAATACAGTAAAATGGGGTGGGTAGACCTGTCCTCCAGAGGCCAGGTCTACCAATATAGTGGACTGGGGTGGGTAGACCTCCATAGACCAGGTCTACCAAGATAGACAGGGAGGAGGGAGGGAGGAAGAGAATGAGGGAGGGAAGGAGGGAGGGGGGAGGGAGTGCAAGAACGCAGAGAGATGGGGAGGATGGAAGGAGGAGAGGGAGAGAATGCAAGGAGATGGGGAAGAAGGAAGGAAAGTAGAGAATGTGTGGGAAGGGACAGAAGGTAAAGGAATTTTTTTTTGAGAGAGGAGGCAGAGGTCCTGGGAAGAGAGAGAGGTAGGGAGGGCGAGGGAGGGGGGGTGTCCCTTCCCTTCCATTTCCAAGTCAGTGTCTCCCTGCCCACCTGCCACCACCATGGGCGAACAGGGAAAGGTGCCACGGGGACCACAACAGGTCTCTCCCCACCCAGCCACCATGGCGGCTGAGTTGGGAATGGCACTGCAGGGGTACAGGAGGCCTCTCACCACTGCCCTGGCTCAGCGGGGAAAGGTGGCGTGCGGATGGGGGAAGATGGCGTGGTGGCAGCCAGTGAGCCGCCGGGGCAGAGGCACCATGGTACCCGGCCCCTCAGGAGGCCTCCAAGTGGCCTGAGAATCAAGGGGGGTAGGTGGAAGACGAGCCAGCAGGCGTGAGTGGGGAGAGGCGGGTGAGTGGGGAGAGGCTGTCTGGCCAGGGGGCAGGGGCAGCGGTCAGCACACTGCCGGGGGAGAAACGTTACAGTACCCAGCCCCCTGGGAGGCCTCCAAGCGGCCTGAGAAGCAAGGGGGGGGTCAGTGGAAGATGGGCCAGCAGTGCTCAGCACACCGCCGGCAGAGATTCTCCATGCCACCTGCTGCTCCTGGAGTCCTCTGAGGGGGCTCAGAAGGCACATGGCGGGCTGGACTGAAGACGTGCCACCGGCAGCAGTGGCACGCTCGGGCGGAGCCCCAGTGCTGGAGTGCCTGTCCCTGGTGGTCTGGCCGTGGCCTTTCTTGGCTCAGCAGGTGAGTGGGGAGAGGCGACATGGGGGCATCCAGAGTGGCAGCCCTGGGCACAGGCTCCCCCTGTTGAAGTGCCAGGTGGCAGCCCACCCGGCCTGGCGAGGAGGGCGGCGGTGGCAGGCTCAGGTGGAGCCACCCGCAGCGGAGGGCCTGTCCAAGGGCAGCCGGCTGTGGCTCCCTTCATGCCTCCGGCCCCCATTTGAAACCCCAGGGGGCCAGGCCGGCTGGGCTTGGCCTGTCACCAAACCCCATCACTGGTGGAAGCGCTGCCGGGCCAGGTCTCCAAGGAGAGTGAGGCGGAGATGCCAGGTGCCACATGCAGGCCAAGGCGACCAGCCTCGTTTCCCCCCAGGCACCCAGCCAATGGCACCGCAGTAGCCCTGAGGGGCAGCAAATGTCAGACCCTGGCCATAAAGGGATTTAAAGGTAAGAACCAGCACCTTGAAGCGAATTTGGTATGCTACTGGCAGCCAGTGCAGTGACTTTTTTTGAGGAGGACCTCCTCAAAGCAGCCATTTTGAGGAGGACCTTACAAGGTGGCCATTTTAAGGCTATAGTCAGCTGGGGCAGCCTGTTGAAGTAGGTCACTCACTAGTGGATCAAAAAAGAGCAAGGCTTAGTAAGCATTTATAGCACAGCACTTACATACATAGTGGGCGGTGGGCAGGAGTGATTGGGGCTGTCACTTTATTATTTATTATTATTATTTATTAGGTTTATACCCCGCCCTCCCCGCTTTACAGCAGGCTCAGGGCAGCTTACACTGGTTAAAACAAACAATTAAAACCACATAAAATCATGTAAACCAATTCAGTCATAAACAATCATAATTTATAAAGTTCTGCATGATAAATTAGTTGTTATGGGATGGCGTACATTGAGAGTGTACACAAAGTCTCCCCATCATTTTGCTCCTGATTTTCCTAACGCTCAAACGGTGCAGGCTAGATGTCAAAGGCCAAGGGCCAGGACTGTAGCTGTTACTATGATGTTAATGTAGTGATGGCTCCTTATTATAGGCCTGGTGGAAGAGGTCTGTCTAGCAGGCCCTGCGGAATTGTAAAAGATCCCTCAGAGCCCTGATCTCCTCTGGGAGCTCATTCCACCAGGATGGAGCTACCACTGAAAAAGGCCCTGGCCCTGGTAGTTGCAAGCCTGGCATCTTTTGAGCCCAGGAGGGTCAATTGGTTTTGTGACCCTGACCGTAGTGCTCTCTGGGGTAAATATGGGGAAAGGCGGTCCCTCAGGTATGTCAGACCCTGGCCATAAAGGGCTTTAAAAGTAAGAACCAGCACCTTGAAGCGAATTCAGTATGCTATTGGCAGCCAGTGCAGTGACTTTCCCCCCCGGAAGCATGGCACAGTGAGCGGACGTGGCTTAGGGAGCTCCTGAATGCGTTTGTCCCTTCTTGGCTCTTTTGGAGCCCTCCAGGTCTTACTGACCACCTGGGGCACCACCTAACCTCCCAGAGGGAGGCTGGGTTGCAAGAGGCTTGCTTGGACACCCCACAATCGGTGAGTTGTAGGAGTGGCCTGTGTCACCCCAACGCAGGATCAAGAAAAGGTGCGAAACATGGCTGCCATGTATTTGCTACAGCTGCGACCTTCCTTTTAACAGAATTCTGATTTACAAGATAAACAACACATCACAATTAAGATATTTATCTATGTACGAACAAGTGAAAGCTGAAAGGAATTGGTTTTTTAATACCCAACTATGAGAAAAGCGGCTCTAAAGCGTTTGGGAATGAAGTGCGTGTAGAATTGTGGGGGTAAGAAACAATTTCATCCTGTTTGAACTACTACTGTTGGTAGAGGGCAATAACTGGAGAAAAATGGAGTTGCAACATAAGTAAAATGCCTTGTAAAACGAGAATAGAAGTTTGAAAGTCTGTGTATGTGGGAATTAAAAATGGAGTTGGGAGTAGGTGAGGACGAGTTAGACCCGGACATGGAAGTGGGAAGCCTCACTTGGGAACGACTTCGAAACTTTTTGGTAAAACAAGTCACACCAGCAGTTAAGGTTGTGTGCAATAATCTCGTGGAAAGTTATCAAAGTTCAAGTCATGATTGGAGAAAAAATGAAGATCAAACGCAACTGATCCAAAGACTTGATGAGGATCAGGACTGCTCTCAGGAGAGGACGAGGGAAATGTTTGATAATCATTTGGTTC
>NW_015166730.1:0-5429 GCF_001447785.1 Gekko japonicus | reverse complement strand
CTCTGCCTCCTCCTCCTCTTCTTCTTCATTTAAAATTTGCATCTGACAAAGAGAACCGTGTTTCTCAAAAGCTTATGCTACAATAAAGTTTGTTAGCCTTAAGATAGGTGCCCCCACTGAACTCAAACTTCGTTCTGCTGCTTCAGGCCAACACGGCTCCCCTCCTGGATTACACATTGTAAATCCATAACAGTCCATAACAAACGGACACGTAATAAGCACCGTGCAGGTCAAGAGACCTGGGTTGCTGACTCAGTGTTCCCCCTAAGCTGAGTGAGTGTGAGCCAGCTCACTGTTTTTTAGCCTCCGGCTCACACTTTTTTTGCCTTCGCTCAGGAAGGATGGGGCTCCAGAGCAAACTGATTCATGCAGGAGCCCAATCGCTCGCTCACAACTTTAGTGCCAGGAGATCGCAAAGTAGAATTTTTGCTCACAGGACTCCACAGCTTAGAGGGAGCATTGGTTGCTGTGCAAAGGCAAGCAATGGCTAGGCCAGTCTCATGAGCTAGACAGGGTGAGCCCCAGTCAGGACTTGGATTAGGGATGGGCACAAACTGAACCATGGAGCCTCAGAGATGGGCACAAACTGAACCATGGAGCCTCAGAGAGAAGGAAAAACACTTAAAGGTGTCTGACAAATGGAACTTTGACCCTCAAAACCTTCTACCCTGGATAGCTTCTCAGTCTTTAAGGGGCTACTGGATTTGAATCCTGCTCTTAAAGGGACAGTGACCTTGGGAAATTTCCATAGTGCTTTGCCAGCCCATATTCAAACACTGTTGTCATTGATTGCATCTATTTTTTTTAAAATGGCCACACGTCAAGTTTGATAGGTAAAGGTTAAAGGTGTCCCTTGCTCGAAAGCCAGTCGAGTCCGACTCTAGGGTTGTGGTGCTCATCTCAGTTTCAAAGCTGAAGAGCCAGCGCTGTCCGAAGACGTTTCCGTGGTCATGTGGCCGGCGTGACTAAACACCAAGGCGCACGGAACGCTGTGGGTTCGATAACCAGCAGGGAAAACACTGTAATGCAAACAGGTTGCCAGAAAACTGGTCTAGCTCTTCGGTAAGAATGGGGCAAAAGAAAGATATGCACTGTTTAGACCAAAGATGGTGTGTCGTCTTAGACTAAATGGCTACTCTGGAAGGGACCTGTGTAACTCTCTTTCGGTTGTCCCCAGATCAGTCTGAAGTGCTCATATGGAGCTGATCCAGAAGAAGAAAAAAACACCAGCTCTGGGTAGCCTTCAACCGACAGCAGAGGAATCTGTGCGACCCCCTCTTTTATTTCCACTACAACCGGCTTCGCTCAACAGTCCTCGGCCACACAAGCACTACCTCCCTTCAAGCCATCCTACCAGAGTGGAAAAAGCTCTGGTCCTTGTAGCCTCAGCTGGATGAATTATTCTGACATCACCCATTTCCAGAGAAGACCGAGGTTAATCTGGGGGCATGACTTCCCTTCCAGACGCAGGCCACCAGCCTCAGGGAAGGTCACCCAACCCACGCCCTCCACTTCCCAACTGTCACCAGCTCAAAGCGTTAGGCGTGTAGTCTGCAGAACCTCACGCCTGGAGTGTTCCCCAGGAGATACTCCCGGATACTCTCAGTAGCCTGACCGTGGACCCTTAGTAGACGCTGGGGAGGTGAGCTCTGTCAGCATGAAGGAAGCCAGGAAGGTCTATGTTCTTGATGTCCTCCGTCAAGGTGACTCTTGAAGTTGTCACGTCGAAAGGAGATGGGGAGGGGGGAAGTGGTCTCGTTGGGTGGTAGAGATGGCGGAGTCTCCAGGGCCACAGCCAGGGGACTAGGTGGGTTAGAAGCCAACCCCCAATGGTCTCCAAGCCACGTCTCTTATGAAGCAAACGGTTTCCAATTTCGGAAAGACACTGCGGGAAGATCGAAAGCAGAACGTGATATAAAGCTGGAGCACGTTTCAGAGGGTCGCTGTGTCGGCTTGCAGCGCAACAGCTAGATTTGAGTCAAGAAGAAGAAGAGGAGGAGGAGGAGATTGGATTTATACCCCGCCCTTTACTTGGGGTCTCAGAGTGGCTTACGATCTTCTTTTCCCTTCCCCTCCCCACAACAGACACCCTGTCAGGTAGGTGGGGCTGAGAGAGCGCTATCAAGACATCCAGAGGGAGATCTGTTCCAGGGAGGAAGTGGAACAGTGTATTTTCTTATATTGGGATAAGTTGGATTCCACTGGGCTGGAAGTACATTGCTTGTCTATCTCATATTTAGATCGAAAGGACAACAGAATAGGAAGATGGTCACTTTCAGTCCTAAGTCCTATTGTAAAATCTACAATACACTCACACCATTCGGCAGATGAAATCGCATAATCAACAACACTATTTCCCCTAGGGGAAACAAAAGTGTAATTACCAGAAGCATCATATTGTGGGGAACCATTGAGTATTAAGAAATTGTTATGAGAACATAGATCTACCAGATGGTAGCCAGCCTGGTTAATTATTGCATCCCTAGACTGCCTAGGCTGAAGAAAGGGGAAGGGAGTATGCTCATCGTCGTCCCAATGAAGCATAGAGCCAATTTGATTATTGTCATTACCTATTCTAGCATTAAAATCACCCACCAATAAAAAAAAAGCCCCAGGATGTTTAATAGAGTGATCAGTAAGATAGCCATTCAGCCGATTCCAGTGGGCTCTAAGAATGTTATTATCTTGATAAGGGGGCATATAGATATTGACAGCAATCAACTGGAAGTCTTTAAACAAAATGAGAAAAGCCTGGGCAAAAGGGGGACACGCCTCTAGTTGAGTGACAGATAGTTTAGCAGCATTTTTAAAAAGGCCACAGAGCCCACCCATAAAACATCCCTTCCGGTTTGGCCTCGTAGCAGGGAGTGGAAAGGAAAAGAACCCGTTAATAAATACATTATTTGGGGACCACGTTTCCTGGAGAAAAATCATATCAAAAGGTAGCAAAAAATTCAGGAAATCAGGATCTCCCCATTTGTTAGCCCATCCTGCAATATTCCATGACATAAGTTGGATCCTTCTCTGAGAATCCCTAGGACGATCATGGTTATCCGATAGTCACTCACATTCAAGAATTGTATTCAAAGAAGGGAGATTATCAGGACAGATACAGCCATTTGATACAGTCTGGGGCAAAGATCTAGCAGGAGGAAGCTTCGAGTGGTCCTGAGTAGATGGTTCAGCCAAGGCTTCTGGCATAGTTCCAGTCGACACCATAGGGGAGACTTCAGAAACCACCGACTCAGTTCCCCTTTGCATCAAGATAGGGTTTTCACATGGTACTTGGGTGGGGTGATTGGACAAAGAAGTCTCTGTGGCCCCTTCCTTGGCGTTGACATCCAGAAGTAGAATGGAGTCCTTGACCCCTTGAAGTTTATAGCTCATAGAATTTAGTCTATCTATAACAAATATCAGACTCTTAAACCTTTTTACATACAGAGCTGTTAGTTTCACATATACAATTGATGGGTATATCTTATGACCAGTAGACCATACACGTTTCGGCCCCTTAGAGAGCCAGCTTGGTGTAGTGGTTAAGTGTGCGGACTCTAATCTGGGAGAACCGGGTTTGATTCTCCCCTCCTCCACTTGCACCTGCGGGATGACCTTGGGCAAACCGTAGTTCTGTCAGAGCTGTTCTTGAAAAAGAGTAGTTTCTCTCAGAGCTCTCTCAGCCTCACCTACCTCACAGGGTGTCTGTTGTGGGGAGGGGAAGGGAAAGGAGTTTGTAAGCTGCTCTGAGACACCTTTGGGTAGTGAAGGACGGGGTATAAGATCAAAAGCAGAACGTGATATAAAGCTGGAGCACGTTTCAGAGGGTCGCTGTGTCGGCTTGCAGCGCAACAGCTAGATTTGAGTCAAGAAGAAGAAGAGGAGGAGGAGGAGATTGGATTTATACCCCACCCTTCACTTGGAGTTTCAGAGCCGCTTACAAACTCCTTTCCCCCTTCCCCACAACAGACACCCTGTGAGGAGTGTTCCCTCTAAGCTGAGTTAGTGCGAGCCAGCTCACAGTTTTCTAGCCTCCGGCTCACACGTTTTTGTCTTCGCTTAGGAAGGATGGCTCCAAAGCAAACCGATTTATCCAGTAGCCAAATCGCGGGCTCACAACTTTAATGCCAGTATCTTACAATGTAGACGTTTTCTCACAAGACTCCGCAGCTTAGAGGGAGCATTGCCTGCGAGGTCGGTGGGGCTGAGAGAGCTCTTCCCAAAACTGTCCTTGAGAGAACAGCTCTGAAAAAACTGTGACTTGCCCAAGGTCATCCGGCAGCTGCATGTGGAGGAGTGGGGAATCAAATCTGGTTCTCCCCGATTAGAGTCCGCACACTTAACCACGACACCAAACTGGCGTGCACGCAAAAGCTTACACCCAGAATAAAACGTGGTTGGTCTTAAAGGTGCCACTGGGCTCAAACTTTGTCCTGTCGCTTCGGACCAACGAGGCTGCCCACCTGAATATATCTCGGCCCCGGTCGGCCTCGGAGGTCTTTTCCAGACAGCATCAGACTCCAGAGTCTGCCCGAGAAACCTCAGGGATTTCATTAAGGGCAACAGAATGGGGGGGGGACACACCTTCCCAGCCGTGTGGAGGAAGGCGACGCTTGGCTTGTTAGTTCTTGACCTCTGGACCTGGCTGGTCATGTGCAGCTAGCAATGATTTACAAGCCCCAGACCCGTTAGCTGTCTAGCGCATGTACTAATTGAAATTGCAACTTGCTGCCTGGCGCATACCTGGGTCGAAGCACGATGGCGGGGGGCTCCATTCCCAACAGGTACAAGAATGCGGTGCAAGAACAGGTACATGCCTGCCAACCTCCAGGTAGGCACAAAACAAAAATAGGACCCACAGTTGGAAGTAGGAAGTAAGTAAAGTAAAGGTAAAGGTTCCCTTGCTCGAAAGCCAGTCGAATCCGACTCTAGGGTTGCGGTGCTCAACTCCGTTTCCAAGCCGAAGAGCCAGTGCTGTCCAAAGACGTTTCCGTGGTCATGTGGCCGGCATGATTAAACACCAAGGCGCACGGAACGCTGTTCCCTTCCCATTGGAGTGGTACCTATTTATCTACTTGCAATTTCTTGGTTTCGAACTGCTAGGTTGGCAGGAGCTGGAACTAGCGATGGGAGCTCACTCCATCATGTGGCAACTCGGGTCTCGAACTGCTGAACTACTGACCTTCCGCAGCCTGCAGTTCAGCGTCTTAACCACTTGAGTCATCACAGCTCCTAGGAAGTTAGTAGGAAATACCAAAAATCAGCAAATATCGTGCTACAGACGATTATAACATATCTCAAATATTTTTTATATATTTTTTGTTTTATATTTTTGCAATTTATTCACCATATATCATTTATCATATAAGCCTTAATACCTAGACAGAATCATATATCCAAACATCGAAGTGTCATCTCTTAATATATCACAAAAG
>NW_015166729.1:5002-5398 GCF_001447785.1 Gekko japonicus | reverse complement strand
TCACCACCTCCCCAGGCAGCCGATTCCAGCAGTTTAAATAAACTGAGTGTGTGCTTGACTTCTATAAGTGAAGGCTTGAGTCCAGTGAACTCTTGAAAACAACAAAGCTTTTTGATTCAATGGGGGCAGAATATTGGGCATGCCGTTAATTTAGAGCAGTGGGATCAAATATCGAAGAAAAATATTAGGATTACGAAAGCTATTCCGTATAAAGAAAACATATATAAAATGTTTTATAGATGGTAAGTAACACCTGAAAGGTTAGCTAAAATTGACCTGAAATGTTCGAATAAGTGTTGGAAATGTGAAAATAAGGTTGGCTCATTTTACCACATGTGGTGGCATTGTGAAAGATCTAAGAAATATTGGGTAATGGTACACGAAATCTTGCAAAAG
>NW_015166729.1:0-4946 GCF_001447785.1 Gekko japonicus | reverse complement strand
CCTCCGGATCCATCGGCAGGCGCTATGCCCGAACTGATGAGATCGGCGTGGCATTCGGGATCACCATCGACTTCGACACGGTCAACAGGGATCCCCACACGGCTACCTTGAGAGACCGGGATTCGATGCGGCAGATACGAGCGGAGGTAAGGGCGCGTCGGTGCGACTCCGGAAGTCCAGCTCCCTTCGCCATGGCTGTCTGGCTGGAGCACGCTCATCCGACGGGGAGCGGGTGGAGACTAAAAAGACGCCACATTGGATGGAAGGAGAATTTAAAAAGGGGCGGTAGAAAGAGAAGAAGGCCGCGCTTCCTCCCCTCTCAGAGGCTGGAGGCGGGCTGGTGGTCTAACTATGGCCTCGTACCAGGGTGGTGTATGAACAGCTCTTGAATGATGCGGGCCCCAGATAAGTTGCTGGGGAATCATTGCGTTAATGCAGAGAGGCTCTAGGGTAAGAACAAAAGGCTCAACTACTGACAGGGACATAAAAAACAAGGCTACAGCTGTTGATGTAAGTAAAGGAAAAAACGTTTTCTTGTGTGTGTAAAGCGCTGTCAGGTCAAAGCCAAGTTCTGGTGATCCTGTAGGGCAGGGGTGTCAAACATAAGGCCCGGGGGCCAGATCTGGCCTGTGTAGGGCTCTTATGTGGCCTGCGAGCAACTAATGCAAGGGAGGAAGTGCTGGGGGGGGGATTGGGCAGAGGCACTCCTCCGTGGCTTCAGCATGGGAGAACAGCCTCGTCTGCAGCAGTCAAGCATCATGGGAGTATCTGCCCAGCTGCCTGTAGTGGTTAAGTGCGCGGACTCTAATCTGGGAGAAGCGGGTTTGATTCCCCACTTCTCCGCTTGCACCTGGCTGGATGACCTTGGGCAAGCCATAGTTCTGATAAGAGCTGTCCTTGAAAAAGAGCAGCTTCTGTCAAGCACTCTCTCAGCCCCACCAACCTCACAGGGTGTCTGTTGTAGGGAAGGGAAGGGAAAGGAGTTTGTAAGCCGCTCTGAGACACCTTTGGGTAGTGAAGGGCGGGGTAGAAATCCAATCTCCTCCTCCTCCTCTTCCTCCTCCTCCCAGCCCATGGGGCCTTGCGGTGAGGATACACCAACTCAGAGCTCACCTGCTGCTGTTCTTTATACAGTTTCTATCTCCGGTACCCGGCATTATGTTTTGTGGCCCACCTGGCCCGGCCCGACAAAGTGGCATTTATGTCAGATCTGGCCCTCGTAACAAATGACTTTGACACCCCTGCCCGTAGGGTTTTCAAGGGAAGAGACTTCAGAGGTGGTTTGCCAGTGCCCGCCTCTGCGTCGCGATCCTAGAATTCCTGGGCTGTCTCCCATCCAGCGCCGACCCTCCTTCGCTTCCAAGGTCGGACAAGATCGGGCCATCCAGATCAAATTCCCTAATTAGAAGTTAGGAGGCATCTCAGTAACCTGTCATATTACACCCCTTGGGGGAACAGTCCAGGCCCATCAATTCAGTATGCCAGTAGGACTATATTGGAGGAAGGTCTTATTATGGGATATATATTATACCTAAGGAGATGGATTTCCTTGATTATGCCAACCCCAGAAGGCCCAGTATTCTACACTCTATCGGAAGCACATAAACATATTTCCCCCCTCCTCCAGTAGACCATTTAGCTGAGCAATAAAGCCTAGTTTCTCCTTCATTCGCACCATCAATCTTATTTTTCTGTCCCAGTGGCGTGTGCGGCCTTTCCATTTTCTCCAACTACTTCTTTTTGTACTTTTTTTTTTTTTTGCATTTTGTGTGTCCATGCACCTGTGCCTGCACCTGGCAGTCATGGCGACCGCCAGTGACGCCTACAGGACACCTACGGAGGACATTCAAAGAAGTGACCGGATAGCCTGCCTCTGCCTCCCGACCCTGGTATTCTCTGGAGGTCTCCCATCCAGATACTTGCCGGGGTCGGCCCTGCTTAGCTGGCTATCCAGGTCGGGGCTGTTCTCTCCAACTATTGACCGGGGCTGGTGGCAATTGTGGTGTCAAGTGCTGAGACCAGTGTTCCCTCTAAGCTGAGTGAGTGTGAGCTAGCTCACAGTTTTTTAGCCTCCGGCTCACACATTTTTGCCTTAGCTCAGGAAGGATGGCTCCGGAGCCAACTAATTTATGCAGCAGCCAAATCGCTCGCTCGCAACTTTAATGCCAGGAGCTCACAAAGTAGCATTTTTCTCTTTAAAGGAAAACAATGTTTTATAGATGGCATATGTCGCCTGCAAGGTTAAATAAGTTCAACAAAAACATAGGGAAAAATTGTTGAAAATGTAATTATTGCAATGGTACTTTTTACCAAGTGTGGTGGGCGTGTAACAAAGCCAAAAAATACTGGACATTGTAATTATTGATAAAATACTAGTTAAAAAATGTTTCCTCTTAAATGTAATACCCGATTTATTCCAGAGAAAGGAGGTATATTTAATTATGCAAATACTAACAGCAGCAAGAATTGTATTTGCTAAGAGTTATAAGTTTTGGAAAATATATTTTCAGTGTAAAATATAGATATTTTATTAAATTATATGGAGATATATCTGCAAATATGTAACTATGATAGAAATTATGTTCTTAAATATAAGAAAATTAATTTAAAAATAATATCAGAAAGTAGCATTTTTGCTCACAAGACTCCACAGCTTAGAGGGAACATTGGCTGAGACCAGAAAATCATACTTGCGCTCCTCCACGAGTTTATCCTGTCTCACCTCCTTTCAAAGGAAGGAGGAGCCAGCCAAGCCAAGCCCCATTAACAGAGGGCCCTTCAGTCAGTGCGCTTTCTGCAGTGGTACAGTCTGGAGAGGACAAAACCACATAGAGGGGGTGTCAAACATAAGGCCCGGGGGCCGGATCCAGCTCACCCAGGGCTCTTATGCGGCCCGTGAGCCACAACCTGATAGGTTGTTATCTGTAAAGTAGGAGTGGCTATATTAGCCGGGAATGTTTAAATACTGAGCAGTTTCAATGGGCAAACTGTTCGGGCTATCAGATGTTGTATCGTGTTGGAGAAGTGGTCGTGGAGAAGAA
The DNA here is from genome assembly GCF_001447785.1 of Gekko japonicus. Lineage (NCBI taxonomy): Eukaryota > Metazoa > Chordata > Lepidosauria > Squamata > Gekkonidae > Gekko > Gekko japonicus. The sequence continues at coordinate 1,905 of NW_015166729.1, read as the reverse complement.
TAAACTTGAGTTTTGGCTGAAATCACTCTCTGACTCTTTGTTAAGCTCAGGACTTAACAGACGCATGCTCTTGAATGTGAAACCGAAAGCTCCACTCCTCCGTCGCACTCTGCATGCACACAAACGTGACCCATAGCGACAACCCACCATGAAGCGAAGTTTGAAAACTCCGCACCATGCTTCCCCATGGCGAGTGGCGACCATGCCGGCCCCTACGCGACCAGCAGCAACCCGTGCCACCCATGGGAGGGGTAGGGCGCCTGGGGTGCGTGGTCCCTCATGGCAGCGGCTGGAGACCCTGGACCTTTTGGACCTGTGGGGAGACAAGGCAATCCAGACCGCCCTGAAACAGTCCCACAGGAACATAGAGCTATTCCGAGAGGTGGCCACAGGTATGGTCGCCCGAGGCCATCAGCTGACCGCAGAAGAGTGCTGCTCAAAAGCCAAGGACATGCATCTGAAATACAAAAAGGTAATTTTGAATGCAACTTTGAATGCAAACTCCGGTGGCAGCAGACATACATGTCCCTTTTATGAGAAGCTGGACAGATTCCTCTACACTGAAAAAGAGATTTGGACAGAAGAGCTGCTGCAGACTACAGACTGTTAGCGTATGAAGCGTCTAGTAACCACACGTACCAGGTTGCTAGTGCTGACTATTCACAGTGGATTTATTTACACAGATATATACACAGTTCATATAGCACTCTCCAACTCCAAATCGCTGTACAATCCGGCAGAGTGCTCCGCAGCAAGGCATTCACAGAGTGAACACCTCTACAAGTACTTTATACACTTATATACATGTTCAGCACCAATCAGTGATCAGTGCTGACTCATGGTGACATCGTTTTAGCTGATGCAACTGAGATGCAATCTTAACCTGGTGACATGATCATATGACTCCTTCTGCTGTCAACCAGATCAGAATGATCTCCACCATTTACTTTAGGCTGTCATCTTGCTTCATACCTGATAGTATGCTGACATCCTTCTCTCTAGATCTCCGAGCTTCCGACCATAGTCCGGGACCTTGCCAATGGCCACATGACCTGGGCCGACGTGGAGGCGAAGTACCCGCTCTTTGAGGGACAAGAGACTGGCAAAAAGGAGACCATCGAGGAATGAAGCTCACGTCCGGCAGAGAGACCTTACCCGGAAGTCCACTTTTTACTGTTCATGTTAATACGAAACTTCTCATGTGTATTCTTCAAAACCGCATCGTATGCGTGCCCAGGGACATGTTTTGGTTATTTCCCCGCCCCCACAATGGCTGCCTAATTTTAACTCCTGTCTCCAGTATCTGCAATTAAAAGTGAATGAGAGCGCCACGTGTTGACTTGCTTTCGTCGCCTGGCTTAAGGCTTCAGTGTTCCCTGTAAGCTCAGTTAGTGGGAGCTGGCTCACAGTTTTTTAGCCTCCAGCTCACACATTTTTGTCTCAGCTCAGGAAGGGATGGCTCCAGAGCAAACTGATTTATGCAGCAAACCCAATCGCTGGCTCACCACTTCAATGCCAGTAGCTCACAAAGTAGGATTTTTGCTCACAAGACTCCACAGCTTAGAGGGAGCACTGCTTGGCACCCTAGCCGTATTGGATAATTGGTGTGATCCTTTCTACTTGTGGGCTGTTGATATGCTGTAAGAGAACCCCGAAAGAATAACCTGCCCCTCTCTAAGCCCATCCATCCCCCTGAGCCTTGTGAAAGTGGAACCGTTCACTGCCCACTTGGCAAATAAGAAACTGAAATGGAGGCAGAGTCCCCTGCCCGGATTTTCATCTGTCAAATTCTTGGTTGAGCTAGGATTCGAATCCAGGTCTCCCTGGTGTAGTGTTCCCCAATGTGGGGCCCATGGGTGCTGTGGTTCTGGTGGATGCCTTTCCCGATGCCGGCCCAGTGATTTT
>NW_015166728.1:0-7026 GCF_001447785.1 Gekko japonicus | reverse complement strand
CAGAGGCTGACTGTCTCTGAACGTGGAGGAACGTGGTCTCCATGGCTAGTAGTCACTGATGTACCTATTCTCCATGAATTTGTCCAGTCCTGTTTTGAAACCATCTATGCTTGTGGCCATCACTACATCCTCTAACAGTGAATTCTGCCTTTCAATCATTCATTAGTTAGAGAAGTCTTTCCTGTCTATTGGCTTGAAAACCGTATAGGGTCACTGTGAGTCAGCTGTAACTTGACAGCAAAAATAGAAAGAAAGAGAGGAAGGGAGGGAGCGAGGGAGGCCAGGAAGGAAAGGGGGTCTACCCCCATAGAGGATAATATTTTCCGTAATGAAATTTGACGATTCTGTTTTCTGTTATAATATTTAAATTATTGTTAAAATATATTTTAAATATCGTTTTAAAAATTCATTCTGAGATTTTTACAAGGTTATGAAAATTATCTTCTAAAAAAAAGAATGTATGCGATAGTTAAAGGTAGACTTAATCACAGCTTTAATGCTAGTAGCTTTTTTTGCTCACAGAGTCGAATTTTTGCTCACAACACTGTTGGGCTTAGAGGGAACATTGCTAGCAGCCGTTGTTGGAAATATCCTGAAACACTTCTGTTAAACCAGGACGTTCTGCATGCATCGTATAACCTCTTTCGCATCTTATGAAACCGAAGGCCTTGTACCCTATTGGACAAGAGAGAAAGAAACAAACATTTATAGGGCAGGAAAACATTTAACGTTTCATTCACAGTGTCTTATCCCCTCTTTGAGGCTGGTGACAAGAGAACACTTCGCTAACATCAGTAGTAATCCTGTTAAAAAGTACCTAGTTTTTAGTGCCTAGGCAACACCAGTTGTGGTGCAAGAAGAGATGGAGTTTGCAATCTATATATATTGTACAGTTTGGGCTACTTGTCAGTGTTCCTCCTTAACTGCATAATTGGTCTGCATTTACCTTACTGTTTTTTTATGGTTTAGTCTTTATTAATTCCTTTATAGTTCAATATTTATATTTTAGAGTTCAGATTTTATAGTTCAGTTTTTTTAAGTGGATTCTGGTTTTGCTAACCTTGCAGCTGTTATGAAAATATTATTCCTTTGTCCTTCTGATTCTTGAGATTTGAACAATTTCTAGGGTTTCTACTTAAATTGATGGCTGCGTACTGATTTTGTTGATTTCTGTTTTTTAGATATGGATTGCTTTCGTAGGATTTTATTGGTTTGAGATTTAAAAAAATATGTCATATGGTTTTATTTCTTTTTAAATGTAAATGTACCTTTTGTGCCCTCATTAGGCAGAAAGGTGACTATATAAATCTATGAAATCCAGGATCACTTTTATCACATAATGATCATTTTGTTCTACCTAGGTCACAGCCTGTGTCTGAAAAGAATGGCAAGGTTCCTAGGAAACAGGGCATGTTGTATAGTACCTGGAACATCTGTAAGGCTCATCAAAATGGTGGGTGTGGCAGACAGAACCACTGTATTGCAGGAGGATCCCTTGATTTGATAGTTATGGAGTCACTGCATCCCCGGAGGGGATCAGAAGGACGAAGGAGTAATATAGCTTACTTGAACTGCTGCAACCAGAACTCCACACAGCCCTTGCTGTAGTGCCAGACAGAATCCACATAGGCTGTGTTCTGGCTGAGTGGGTAGATTGTTGTCAGACTAGAAGTATCAGTTTAAGGCTGGCATACCAAACTTGGTCCCCTCCCAAAACATCTAGGGTTTGACTAGCTATGAAGTCAGTGTTTCATAGACTCATAGCGACCCTTCCTGCCCTCCCTCTCATGATCTGCCTAAGTTCACAGAAGCAGCACTGCTGTCAGATGGCCATCTTCCCTCTGTCTGAAAACCTTCAAAGAAGGAGAGCCCACCACATCCCAAAGGAAGCATGTTCCACTGAGGGACCACTCTAACGGCTAGGAAGTTCTTCCTAATGTTTAGCCGAAATCTCCTTTGATTTAATTACAACCCATTGGCTCTGGTCCGACCTTCTGGGTCAACAGAAAACAACTCTGTACCATCCTCTATATGACAGCCCTCCAAATACTTGACGATGGTTATACATATGAAGTTTTTTTTAACTTCTTCTTTAGAGAGAAGTAAAAGAAAGCTAAATGACTTTCAGTCGCTTCAAGTCTTCACTGTCTGTAGGTTTTGATCCATACCTCCAATAATATATTCCTTTACTTTGACAGCTTCGGGGGGGTAGTAGCAGTTGTAAAAAGGTTTTACTTTTATATTTTTTCCCAATTTCATGGCGGGCCTGAACACCTGCAGAAAGAGGAAAGTTTTTAGTGATCTGAAAAGGCAGCCAATATAAGGAGACATTCAGGGCTTTTTGTGTTATGGAAGGTGCTGGCCTTTCCAAGGGACAGTCATCATTGCTGGTCTCCTAAGTCTGCGTGACTTATGGAGGTTTGTGGACTTGGGGGTATGAGTTCAAGTCTCAATTCTGTATGAAGCCTACTGAATAAAACAGCATGTCTCCACCTCACTTCCCCCCACCTATTTAAAATGGGAATAACCATGACCAACATCAGCTCATAGTTCTGAAGCAGGAAAGGGTGACCAATTGTGACTTTTAGGACTTGAAATAATATTTGGGAAGAATGCATATATTGGAATCTTAAGTGTTAATACTTATTGAGGGCTTCCAGTTTGTTCTGTGGTACAGAAAATGCATGTATGGATATATAACTTACAGGTTGTTTAGCAGAACTAGTGTGCTGAGAAAAAGCCACTGACACAGTTATTCTGGGTTGTTTCCAGGGCTTTTTTTTTCTGGGGGAATGCACTGGAACAGAGTTGCGGGACTTCCTCAACAGAATTCTTTTAAAAATATTTAAAAGTTCATGAGTTTTCAGTACACAGATTGAAAACTTCATTTCCCCCTTGAGAGTTCTGGCACCTCTTCTTCTTCTTCTTTTTAAATGCCCTGGTTGTTCCAGTTACCTGGCAGGGGAGACACCTTGATCACTTTCCAAAACACGGGGGAATTGTACATTGATATGCTTTGAAAATGTCAGGCTCTTCAGGCTGAGAAAGGTACTACTATCTAAGATAAGAATAGGCTGAAGACTTCTTTTGCCTTGCTAGTTTTCCGCAGACATGGAGTATTCAGTCACATAATCAGACATTAGGTTTAAGGAGAAGATCTGGAGAAAGGTGCTCTTTCTTCCCTTTCAGGCTGCAGATAGAGTGTACTTGTTTTGCACAGCTCCTTTCCTTTGCATTCATGCTACCTTGACAGGAACCATAGGAGACTATGTCTTTCCTGATTGCGTCAGGGATTATAGTAGGAGAACTGCTGGGCAGTCCTGTCCCACGGATGAGAGCTACAAGGACTCCAGCTACAAAGAGTCCAGGAAAAGTGCTATCTGCCCTGGGGAACTCCCAGCTGCTCTGTTCTCAGCAAAGACTGTGTCCACAGGGAAGGCAAAAGGAAGGCTCAGTGAATGACGCTGGGCACTGAGCTGCGGCATCTGGCCAATATAAGAACCCTAAGAGGTCCAACTGATTAAGATGGAATTTCCACCTCTTCCTCCCATCTATCAGCATGGATGGGGATGCAGTGCGTGAGAACGGAGTAAAGGAAACAGGGGGAGAAGACACTTACTTTGGTGATTCTGAAGTTGCTGGTCCCCCCTCTTTCATAGGCATTCTGAAAGGTGCCTTTGATGACTGCACAAAAGAGTAGATAAGTCACATCCTATTGTTTTACATTAAGAAGAAGCAGTTAATGATCTCAGGGATTTCTCTGATTGCAGACTGATTTCCTTTCCTGGTTCTTGTCTGTAAATCGATAAGATTTAATCTGTATCTTATGTCTCCTGACTGTAATGTGGGGGTCTTTTTTGTGTCGTTAAGGGCCTGAATTATGAAGTCATTTTGCTAACAGGCCTTTCTTGCCTTGTTCTTAACATTCATGGGCCAGTTGATGGATATACTGGTTGAAACTCAAAGTATTAACCTGGAATCTGGTAGTTCTTGGGGTTCGTTGAAACAATGGGATTTGCAACTCCTACTCAGTATGAGTCTCTGATCATATATTTTGATAATTGAAGGGGTAGAAAAGGGTAGAAAGGGCAAAGCACACTTCTTCCACCAAATTGGAGGAAAACATGAGAAGTGAACGTATGTATTTGCATTTGCGAAGCAGCCCAGAGAGGATCTGAAGTTAGGAGAAACACAGGGAAACATCCTCCCCCTGTTTCCAAGAGCAGCAGGGAAGAAGGGAGCTTTTCTGCCCTCTTGCTCTGAGAGAATGAAGGGAGGTGGAAATGATGAGCCGTGCCAACTTCTTTTCTGGCAGGACCCTTCAGGGTCTTCTCAGCTCAGTGGCCTCATCAATGGATGTTATCACACCTCTTGCTTTTTCTTGCAAATAGGCTGAAGTGTGGGCAGAAGCAAATGTTGATTATCATTGCTGTTGAAATATCTGAGCGAAGTAGCCCAGCGGGTGCTGGAAGAGTTGGCATGGCTGGCATGGCTTGCTCCTGGCCACCAGTGGGCTCATCCGGACAGTTCCCTGTAAGTTAAATGGCCAGACTGTCCCCCACTGGGAGTACCTTTTAGTTCTTGTGTTGACCTAAGGACCAGAATGAGTTTGTTTGTTTATTTTTTATTTGTTTGTTTGTTTAACTTTTATCCCGCTCTCCCGGCCAAAGCCGGCTCAGGGCACCTTACACCAGCTAAAGTTTCAAAATACATAAAAATAATAAATACCACATTAAAATACTTTTAAAACCAAATATAATAATAAAGTGCTAGTCTTGTGCGTTGGTATCAATGATCTGCATTGGATGACTTACGAAGGTACTTCAGATATCCTTGCCGGGGCGGCGGGGGGGGGGGGGGGAAAGCAGCCGAGGCGGTTTTTGGGGGTTCTTCACCATACACTATCAGTTGGCATTCCCAATGGTAACAACAGTGGAGGTGGCATTGGTGGTATTGGTGGCGGCGGCTCCGAAGGTCTGGTGGAAGAGCTCCGTTTTACAGGCCCTGCAGAACTGTAAAAGGTCCCGCAGGGCCCTGATCTCCTCTGGGAGCTCATTCCACCAGAGTGGATCCACCACCAAAAAAGCCCTGGCCCTTAATACTCGGGAGGACCAGTCGGTTCTGACTCCCTGACCTCCATGCTCTCTGGGGTGCGTATGGGGAAAGGCAGTTCCCCAGGTATTTGCAGTGCGGTCTCCCAGGCATTTGCAGCAATGCTGAAAGAGCCTGTGACAAACCTAGGCTTGCCAAGTACCCCTGGGGGGCAGGGAAAACCCTGCCCCAGAGGTCCATTCCCCGCCGCCGGTGGATCGGGACCCGACGTGCATGTCACCCGGGGGCCGGGCCATGGTCATCCGAGGGAAAACTCTATGGTTTTCCCTCAGATGGTCTTGCCCCACCACAGCGTGCCCGGCGTGGTCGTGTCACATCTGGGTGACATGGATGTGGTGCGTGTGCGCTTTGCGCGCGCTCCAGCCGTCAAGCCGGGAGTCCCCCGCTGCAGCAAAAATCAGACTTGGCAACCCTAGACAAACCTGGAAATAGACTCACTTCTGGGTGTCAGTATCCAAAAGCAGTGTGAAGATACTATGAAACCTCTTGAAAGGATTTAATGAATTGAAAGTAAATGCAGCATCACCACTATACAGAAATACAAACATAAGTTCATATAGTTACACCTGCCCCCCGGGGGGCCTTGGCAAGCCTAATTAATCCATGTTTTCTACAGCCTTCTTCTTTGCCCATAACATACATGATCCATGATCACATGAAAGAAATGAAAGATTCTGTATTGAAACTTCACTGTCCGTCCGCCTTGAGGCCTTTCTTAAGCAGCCTGGGGAACAGTTTATGGATACTAAGGAAGACAGTATGGGGAATGGCAAGATTTGTTCATCTGTTCTGAAGGGAGCATCAGGATCCATATGCAGGAAGGAGGGCTGAGGTAAACAAATGCACTGATGGGAACTTCCCATAGGATCATTCGATACTGATGGGAGAGGACAATTCAGCATCTCACGCTGGAGGTAGAGAGACTCACCAAATGGATATGAACAAGGTTCTAGTGGTGGGGGAAAACAGCCTTCTGCAGTGGAGTCTACCAGCAGAATGAGGAGAAGGACACTTGTTGCGAGTAATCCACACAGCTTAGCCAAGCCCATTTTCACCAGAGATTAGGAGGAGGGAAGAGTCTCAGCTGTGACCTGGAAGGCAGAGTAACAATGTGATTCCTTGGGAGGAAGTTTCAGGGAGCAGGGTCTGAACAGCATGAAGAAGGAGAACCTGGACTAGGGGAGGATTTCCTGGGGACACGAGGATGCTGTTGTATCTAACCTGGCCCAAAGGTCTTTGTGTCTGAAACCTGTGAAATGGGGAGAATGGTAGGATCAAAAGTGGGTGCTGTATGAAGGCAGGAATGAAGTGGAGAGGACCACGGGGTCCTCCTTCTTCAAGCAATTAGGGCATCTCATCAGTAAAAGAAATTCCGAGGCTCTCACAGCCCAGGGATAGTGGGTAGGAAGACAAAGGCCTTTGCAGATTTGTTTAACTTTAATTTTTAAAAAGTTTTTAAAATAAAAAGGAATAGAAATTGTAACAAAATATAGCAACAGTGGTGACAAGTCCACACATAAGCATCTGCAAATGGTTTCCTAATATCTAAAAATATGTCCATGTGAAATTGTCCTCTTTGAAATGTTGGTAAGCTTGTAAGGACTCCGCTGGATTATGAGAGGTGGGCATTTATCTCTCCAGTGTTAGTCTTTTAGCAACAGTAAGGGAATGGATGGTTCATTTTCGTCGACCATCCTCAACTTAGATTATGTCCAATTAATCAAATGGCCAAACGAAGCACCAAAAGTATTCAACATTTTCATTAATACAGGAATGGAAGACTCAGTTTCCAAAATAAACAATAAAAGTAACCTGCAGGAAGCATAAATTTAAAAGAGTGACGTAAAAAGCCATGAATGTTATTATTTTATCTGATAGCACAAGAGAGAGTTTCCAAAAATGGACCAAAAATAA
>NW_015166727.1:0-6507 GCF_001447785.1 Gekko japonicus | reverse complement strand
GTTGTCCATAATGCAGAAGGGCTCATAGGCTCAACACGACTGGGACTCCTCAGTTCAGCTGAAAGTCATCACCTGGCCAAAAGCCACCCAATGCGTTTTTTTTTTCCTAAGGCTGCGGTCAGACGGGCAGTTTGCGGTGATATCATTGCAGTACCCTTGCAGGTTTAAAGAGCACGATCAGACAGCAACAGCCGTCTTCCATGCCCGAGTCGTCACCACCCTATTCTAACCCACCTTGGAAGTGGAGTAATTGGGCACCGGGGAAAGTCCTGTCTTTGTGGATGTCAGCGCTTTCAACCGGCATTTCCAGACATCTGGACTTCCCTGTTGCGAACTGAAGTCAGCTGGGATGTGTGAACCATCAGATCCGTTTTCGCCTTTTTTTAAGGCATTGGAGATATGCACATAAGCACATATGCGCTTGCATTTCCATATATTTTTTAAAATCCAGCCAGGCGTGGCACTCCATGGTTGAGGTGCAGCAGTAATGTGGATGCTTGACCATGAGATCAGCGCTCAGGTGAGCCTCGTCAGGTTGCGCTGTCTGGTCAGACCTTTCCACTTACAACCTAATTGGTGGGTTTACAGGATCTTTGACCAATCCTTTGCATTGCTTTTGGGCCCACAGAAAACTTCTCTCTAACTTGTCTTAAAAAGGTAAAGGTTCCCTTGCTCGAAAGCCAGTCGAATCCGACTCTAGGGTTGCGGTGCTCATCTCCGTTTCAAAGCCGAAGAGCCAGCGCTGTCCGAAGACATTTCCGTGGTCATGTGGCTGGCATGACTAAACACCGAGGCGCATGGAACGCTGTTACCTTCCCACCGAGGTGGTACCTATTTGTCTACTTGCAATTTCTTGCTTTCGAACTGCTAGGTTGGCAGGAGCTGGAACTAGAGATGGGAGCTCACTCCATCATGCGGCACCCGGGTCTCGAACTGCTGAACTACTGACCTTCCACAGCCTGTAGTTCAGCGTCTTAACCACTTGAGCCACCACAGCTCCGTCTAACTTGTCTTACTTGCCTAAATTTGGATGTGTGTGAAGAAGACTGGGATGGAACCCTGGAATCTGACCTCAGCAGAGTCTCAGCGAGGCAGAATCTAGAGATGCCTGGACATGATTTCTTCTGCTTTAATTCTTCAGGTATTCCAGGGGACACCAGGGCCAAAAAACGTTCAGGATTAAAAAGGCATGAAAAGGCCCTGACCTGGATAGCCCAGGCAAGCCCGATCTCATCAGGTCTGAGAAGCTAAGCAGGGTCAACTCTGGCAAGTACTTGGATGGGAGACCTCCTTGAAATACTAGCAATTGGGAGGCAGGGGCAGGATTTATTCAACCACCTCTCTGAATATCCTCCAGGCCCCCAGTAGGGGTTACTCACCAGAGGTCACCATGACTTCCAGATGCACACACACGCACACATGCACATATGAAAAATACCCAAAAAAGCATGAGAAGATAGCAGAAATATAGTTCTTGTTGCAATTGTATATTTAATATTGATGCCGGAAAGTGTCATCAACAGGGGTCATTTCATAGAAAAAGAGCTAGGGGAACTCATTAGCATATACCACACCCCCTGCTCTTTGTTTTCCCCTCAAACGGCGTGGCTCCGCCCCCAGCGTGCAACGTCACTTCCGGGTGACGCGCACGCGGGGGTGGGGTTTCCCCTGGGCCCTGATTCCGGCACGCCGGGAATCGGGGCTCCGAAACGGGGGATTCCCCGCCCCCCCGGCTGCATTTGGCAGCCCTATTGCCTACCTCAGCAGAGCAACCCTGGACTTCCTCTGTGGTCTCCCATCCAAGTACTCACCATGGCAACCCTGCTTAGCTTCTGGGATCTGACAAGATCAGGTTAACCAGGGCCATTCAGGTCAGGGCATCGACAGTTATACATTTTTGTTGTGTATTGGTGGTCACAGTAGTCACATGGCTCTTTTGGTTGACGGTGTTTGTGAATGTAGCTGTCTGGAAGCCACACAGTGACCTTGAAGGTGGTCATATGCTGTGTATAGGATATGACTTCTGACATGTCAGGGGAAATGTAGGACTTAGCATTGCCCAGGACCTGGTGCATTCAGTCTTCCCATGCTTTCTTCTGACTGGCCCCTTAGAATCCGTGTGAACATGTCAGGCAGTTTAACTAAGTGATGATGGGATGGATCCAGACTAAATTTAATACTCCTGATATATATATTACAATACTTTCAAGATGGACAGCTTAAACCATTTAAGAGAAACATTTTTCCAGGGGATTAGTTGCTTAAAAATAGAAAAAAGGAAAAAAAACATTTATGCCTTTTAAGTGTTCCCAGGTCCCCTCGAGTTGAGATGTTTTACATTTCATGTGGGGAGAAAATATGCACGGCTCAAATGTAACGATATTTGGCCTTCTCTTATATTTAACAATGCTAAATATGTTGGATCGACTTGCAAATATATTCTTTCTTTCTTTCTTTCTTTCTTTCTTTCTTTTTTTGCAAGCTCACAGCCGTATGCTTAATAAAATAATAGGCTTAAATAAAAGGTTTAAGGAGAACTTTGTTCGTATAATAAATTTAAGCATACCTTTATAGCTCCCCCCCCCGGCTCCCCCACCCTTCTGCCAGTCCAGACAAGATCCCCTCTTTATGCCGGGCTAAAGCATGTGCTTCAGAGCTGTTCTGGAAGAAGTCAATTAAGTGCTATTTTAAACAGTCTTACACAGTTAATATTCCTATGTTAAATGTGTGTGTGTTTTTCTTGTAACTCAGAAGACCACCTCTCTTGTTCACCCATTTTAATAAATTCAGCATGCTATAGGAAGCTTTTGCCAACAAAAGCATCGGCCCCTCTCCTTCAGAAAGGAAAAACGCTTCCCATCAGAGGCCACAAATTACTGCTATAGAAGGGAGGCGGGAGGGCTTCCCAAAGCCAGTGGGGTGAGATAGTATAGGCCTTACATATAATACTTTTAAATATATATATATTTTTATACACGTTATACACACGTTAACCAAAATTCCATCTGTTTCTGTCTCTGCCGAAACTACTGGCGCAGATATCCCTTCTTGCCAGGCTCTGAAAATTAGAGCAAGCACCTGAGGCGACGTTCATAGATTTTCAGCCAACTTGTGTTTGCCTGGAAACATCTCATTGATGTAAAAGTGTAATGTATTCAGCCCCGACCGTGTGCGAGGCAAGGGCTCCATGCGGTCGTGTGAAGCCTCCGAGCTTCGCTCCTTAGACAATGGACTGAGCGGATCCTAGCCCGCACCAATCGGAGGGTTAGGCTCCCGGCCGAAGGCCTATTGAACCCTCGGCCACTGTAAATAGCATATCACTGGTGTGTGTTTTGGGTGTGGGGTTTTGGGTGTGGGGTTTTATGTTTCTATAAGCCAGCCTGCGAGCCAGGCTTCTTCATCTTGTTCTTCACCTAATAAAGTATGAGAGCTGAATTCACTAGTAAGTCTCAGTACTTTTCAAAAAGGAACATACTTTCAGGTGATTTGGACCGTGCAGAGTCTCCCTGTGAAATCTCGCTGGCCTTATCCAAACTCTTTTTTCCTTCTCTTTTATTTTTATTCATTTTCTCCCCTGCTCTTCCTCCAACAAGCTCAAGGCACCATTCAAGGCCATCTCTCTGCCCCTTTCTACCATAGATTAGGCTGTGAGAGAATGCGTGGCCTAGGGGATTTGAACTTGTGTCTCTGACCAATACATCCTGGACATTTTTTTTAGAAATTTCTCTCAAGCAGGAACTGCCAGATCCTCTTTTTGTGTTACCAGGTCCTCTTATTGTGCCGGCAGGGGGATTTGGGAGTGGGTGGGGACATTGCACGATGCACTGACATCACCCAGAAGTGACATCACACGTCGGGAGCACGCTTTGCCTTTTGGGCAAACTCTATGGTAAAAATGGCCTCAAACCATAGAGGTTTACCTAAAAAGCAGAGCATTCCCCCCTCTATCACCAACGCACTGACGTCACTTTCGGGTGATGTCAGCAAGTTGTGAATGGTGTTGTGGTGGGTGGAATTTTCTCCTGCCAGGCAGCTGGCCGGCAGCAGGCAGAAGCCCATGAAATCGGGGGATCCCTCCGTCCCCACTCTTTGGATGTTCACTTGAGGCAAAATACAAAGGTAACCATTCTGATTGTAGGTTCTATCAACTTGGCCCGCTGCAAAGAGACCTTTTCCTTGAGCCTCTAGCTGCAATGAGGACATCCCATGCTGCTGCGAGGTTGAACTTCCAGATAGAGGTGTTCAGGGACCAGTCCCTCGAAATTCCTCAGCTGTTTTACACTAGTAAGAAACAAATTTTGCTTGAGATGAAATGTGTTGGTTAGTCTAATGCAGAGATGTCAAACTCATTTGTTGTTGTTGTTCAGTCGCACAGTCGAGTCCGACTCTTCACGACCCCATAGACCAGATCACGCCAGGCCTTCCAGTCTTCCGCCGTCCTCTGAAGTTTGCTCAACTTCATGTTCATTGCATCTATGACACTGTCTAACCATCTCATCCTTTGCCGTCCCCTTCTTCTTCTTTGACCTTCAATCTTTCCCAGCATCAGGGTCTTCTCCAGGGAGTGCTCCCTTCTCATTGGGTGGCCAAAGTATTTGAGCTTCAGTTTCATAAATATTACATTGTCAGGCCCGGCCATGTTTGCCATAAAATGTAATGCCAGGTAGTTGAGATATAAACTTTATAAATGGCACAGGCAAACCCAATTAGTGATATTAATTTTTTACTCAAAATACAAACAAAAGGGATTGATTCCTAGGAGTAAAAGCAATTGATTTACTGGGGAATCCACAAAAGCCCCAATAAATGTATTTAGTCATATGCAAGGCTAGGATTTTTCCAAGTGATACCATAAAAGGGGGGAGTATCTTACATGTCCATACAAATTAGTTATGTTTTGTATATAGAGCACTTTTAGGAGATGAGTCATCTTCCTTGCAAGTAAATAAGGTCATTCATCAGCACCCGCCCCCATACCCCAGCCTCAGCAGCGGAACATGGCTACAATCCATCTCTCGCTCCTTGTTTCCTCTCTTCCCCCATCCGACCTCTGAGGATCTTGAGGAAGCACACCAGACTTCCCCCTCCACTACCCCATCCCCACTACAAACAACAACCCTATGAGGTGGTCCAGGCTGAGCGACTAGCCCCATGTTGTGTCCGCTGACCGCCACCAGGGGCCAGCGAGCTCCCCAGAGCTTGACTCTGGGAGAACAATGAGGACTAGGATCCTAGTTCTTCCACTGGGGAACCAATGGGAACCGTGGCGGGAAATTCGAACCCACCAACGGGACCCAGGGGTTTGGCCCCAAGGATGTATATAGTTGGCCCGCCGGCCATTAGTGGTTGTTCTAGTTGTGTACCAATAGAGCGTGCGGTAGATCATGCAGCCTTGTGTCCTTCATCCATGCGGCTAACCTACTACACAACACCCCAGGTGACCCAGATGACAGGGTCCTGGTTCATGAAGAGGGGGCGTCAGAACTTGGCTCTCCCAGATCCCCCCACCCCCAGTTCTCATCCCTCCTGCATTTCCCACTGAGGAGGCCGGACTGAGGGGAAGGCCTGACGGAGAGGCTGTTTCCGAAACCTCCAAGGGATGCTTTTTGTCCTCCTGCAACCCCTTTTCCTTCACGGACTGAGAAAAGGTGTGAGGAAGAAGGGAGGTGTCAGCTAAGCTGCCATGAGTGTGGAGAGAGGCCTTCTAATTGCTTAGCATTCCTTCCCATGCGCTTAATTGCTTCACAGCTGCAACGCTTATCTGTAAAGCGTTACTGGACGAGATTGTGGTGTCTACCTTCCGTGGGAGTTTCTTCGTTCCCAGCTTCGCAACCATTAGAGAGTCTTGCCATCTCCCGCGCGCGGGAGTCCACCTAATTGGGTATTGCCGGGGGGGGGTCGCAGACAAATGCCCTATATCCTATTATGCACACAGGTAGCCCGCCATTCCTAACAGTGTTCATGTTATTGCATCTATGGCTTTTCAATAAAAGTAAAACCTTCCTGGAAGCGTGTACTTCATTGTTTTGCTGTGGGTCCTGACAGAAGGCTGTCGTCCCCCACCCACTCCAACACTCTGCTTCTCAACTCTGTGGCTGTTCGGACATGCTGCGGCGGCAGCAGCATCCCTTTTTCTCTTTGCTCCTCCACTTGCTTCTGAGGCCGGGGCACCTTTGCCCTCAGAGCGGCACACACAAGACAGCCCAGTTGTCTCCCAGTCCACGTGCTGGCCCTCCTCCTCCTCTCCATCATTGGCAAAAATTGCCACATCACACACCCACTCTTGCCAGCCCCCCTCACTGTTGCCATTTAGTGCAGTGGTGGCAGCGGTAGCTGTTCAGCTTTGCCTCTCCATGTCGTGGCTTCACCAATCCTCGCTGAGCTGCAGTCAGAGGAAGCAGGAGGGGAAGAAAGCACCATGCCTCTTCTTCTTCGTTGCTGTTATATACGAGAGTCGAGGCAGCACTTGAACAGTGAAAACAGCTTTATTGAACGAAGTCAGAAGAA
>NW_015166726.1:1126-7177 GCF_001447785.1 Gekko japonicus | reverse complement strand
CCCCTTCCTTTCTTTTCTTTTCTTTTTTTGGTAAATTTTTTTATTTTGTTTCCACTTATACAACATTCCATCTATACATCTTACATATATATCAGAGTTATTCCTCGCTTAGTTCTTATATACATTTTTAGGTCACTAATTTCTTGACAATTTATCTACCCATTTATACACCTTTTCCCATCTCTTTTTATGTACCTTTTCATTTCTGTTCTGCAGCATTAGACTTAGATCATCCATTCTCGCTAACTCCAGTATCTTCCCTACTAGTTCTTCCCTCTTGGGTATAACCTCAGATTTCCGATTTTTGGCTAATAGCAATCTGGCAGCTGTTATTATATATCTTAGTATATATGATTCTTGCTTATTATAACCTTTCAGGATCATATTTAACAAGTATATTTCGGGTTTTAAAGCTATACTTTACTGCACATCCACCACATATGATAAAATGTTCCCTTATTCATTTTACACTTCCAACATGAATTAGGGTACCCAGTGTAACACTTAGCTAACTTGTCCAGAGACCAATACCATCTGTGGAACATCTTATATACATTCTCCTTATATGCCACTGCTTTATTTGACCATTTCCCACATACTAGACCATTGTTCATCTTCTATATTTCCCCCTATATCCTTCATCCAAGTAATCATCACAGATTTAATTACTTGGTCTTGCTCATAGTCTTCCAACAGGAATCTATATAATTTCTGTATTAGTTTATCATTTGAAGACAGCCAGATCTTGTCCAGTTCATTATTCTGATCTTCAAAACCTCTTATCATATCTTTATTATATCTATCCCTTAGTGTTACCTGTTCCCACCAAGATAAGTTTTTTTCTTGTAATTTTTCTTCCGTTTTTAGTTTATTATTTTTGCTTAATAGCTTTTGATAGCTTTCTCTCTTACTCATTGTTATTAATGTTGGCTTAATAAAGGCTTCTAAAGGAGAAACCCATCTTGGTGTTTTCCTATAAAAAACTTATTTTATATCGCATCAAGTTTTATTTAAAGACCCTCTTAGCACACGCCTTCCAAAGTTAGAATGTATTTTATCTTTCCCATACCATGTATAAGCGTGCCACCCCATGCAAAGATCATATCGTTCTAAGACTAAAAGTCTCGTATTTTCTAAAGTTATCCATTCCTTTATCCATACTAGGGCGGCAGCTTGATAGTATAAATACCAGTTGGGTACACTCATACCTCCTCTTTCCTTTCTATCTTGCAGCACTTTCCATTTTATTCTGGGTCGCTTATAGTGCCATATGAATTGCCTAGTAATTTTATTCAATTCTTCGAAGAAGGCCTGTTTTTTTAACAATGGTATACTTTGCGCTAAAAACAGAAATCTTGGCAAAACATTCATCTTAACCAGTGCTACTTTACCCATAAGAGATAATGGAATATTCTTCCATTTCTGCAAATCCAGCTCGATTTCTTTCAGTAACCTGTAATAGTTATCCTCTACTAATGCGTTACATTTATTAGACATATTAATTCCCAAATATTTTACCTTTTTAACCGCTTCCATATTAGTTAGTTTTTGAATTATTTCTATTGTCATTGGGGCGCAATTTTTCACTAGAATTTTGGATTTCTTATAGTTAATTTTAAGTCCCGCTACGTGGCCATATTTTTTAATTGTCTCCATCAGTTCACCTGTTGATGTTTCTGGATTTCCTACTATAAACACCAACTCATCAGCAAATGCCTGCAACTTAAATTCTTCTCTTTTTACCTTTAGGCCTTCTATTTGCTTATTGTTTCTTATGTCTTCATTTAATGATTCTATAGCAAAAACAAAAAGTAGAGGTGACAATGGGCATCCTTGCTTGGAAACTTTCTGGATTTCTATCACACTAGTCACATCTCCATTTATTATTACATTTGCATATTGCCTTCTATATATAGTTTCAATCATAGTATAGAAATGTTGGCCACAATCCGCACTATTCAGTTTTTGAAGTAGGAACTTCCATGATAAATTATCAAACGCTTTTTCTGCATCAGAAACATTAACATCAGTTCTTTCTCTGGATGTTCTTCATAAAATTCTAAAACATCTATAATTATCCTCAGATTGTTTCTCATTTGTCTCTTGGGTAAAAAGCCTGTTTGATCTTGATGGATCGTCTGTGCAAGGACTTTTTAAAATCTATCTGCTAGTATTGATGCAAAAATTTTATAGTCAGCGTTTAGAAGGGATATGGGCCTATAGTTTTTAATATCACTTACGTCTGAATTTGGTTTCTGAATTAAGGTAATTAAAGCATAATTCCATGATTCTGGGATCTTACCCCATTTACCTATTCTTTGCCATATTTCTTTGAATGGTATGCAGACCTGCTTCTCAAAGACTTGGTAAAATTCTGCTGGAATCCCATCCGGACCAGGTGTCTTTTTTCTTTTCTGTCTTTTGATTGCTTCCACTACTTCGTACATTGCTATTGGATCGTTTAATATTTTCTTTTGTTGTTAGTTAAATTTCTCCACTTTCTCTCTTATATATACTGTAATTGCATCTCCATCTTGTACCTCTTGCTGATATAGATTCTTATAAAAAATTTCCACTATAATCTTAAGGTCCTGTAAATTAAACTTTTCCTCATTATTATCATTTCTTAACTTAATTATAGTGTGTTTCTCCTTTTCTTTTCTTACCTTATGGGCCAACCATCTATTTGGTTTGTTAAACTCGATTTTTTTACCTATTTCATAATTTAACAAGATATTTAGTTTGTGGTGAAGCAGGTTCAATTTAACTTTTGCACTTTTATTATCTCTTAGTGTTTTCACGTTCTTTTCTTATTGCTTAATATGGTTAACTAATTGATCATATTCCTTTTTTTTCTGTTTTAATTTCCACGCACTGTAGCTAATAAAGCGTCCTCTTATATACGCCTTGAAAGCGTCCCATATTATTTCCAAGGATGTATCTACAGTAGTATTTATCTGAAAAAATTCTACAATTTCTTTTTTACATTTTTGCACAAAGGCTATATCTCTAAGCAATCCTGTATTTATAGACATCCTGGTTTTCTTATGCTCTTCCCTTAACGATACAAACACAGGGTTATGATCTGCAAATGTGTTTGGCATTATCCCACTTTCCATCACTTCCCTGACCATATTTGTTGACATCCATATCATATCGATTCTTCTTCTTGGTGCTTGGGGGGGTCAACAGTGGGAGGGCTTCTAATGTCCTGGCCCCACTGCTGGACCTCCTGATGGCACTGGTATTTCTGGCCACTGTGTGACACAGAGTGTTGGACTGGATGGGCCTTTGGCCTGATCCAACATTGGCGTCTCTTATGTTCTTATGTTTATGTTCTTAAAGTCTCCCAGAATGCATATGTCATCTACTTCTACTGATTTTAGAACTGCTTGTACTTCTTTAAAGAATTTTCCCTGCTTTTGATTGGATGCATAGATATTAAGTATTAACATTTCCCCCCCCCTTCTTACAATTGTAATGGCCACTATCCTTCCGTCTTTAGAGCTAAATATCAGTTCTGGGTTTAGTTTTTCATTTACATATATTGCAACCCCTCTTTTTTTCTCTTCTGCCGATGCTACAAATACTTTCCCCAATTTTTTGCACTCTAGATATTTCACATCCTCTTTTTTAATATGTGTTTCTTGCACACAAATTATTTCTGCTTTTGTTTTTTCCAGTTGATGGAATGTCTTTCTTCTCTTTTGTGGGCTATTTAATCCATTTATGTTTATAGATAAAATACTACAGTTTTTAAAGCGTGTCTTCTTCATTTCTAGTATTTCTTGCCTCTGTTTTTATATTTGAATCTAGTTAGGATTTGGTATGCAGCTTTGTTAGTTTTAGGTTTGTTCTTTTTTGCTGGGGTTCTTCTTTCCTTACTCTGTTTTCCTCGCACCACCTCTTCTTCATCTTCATCTTCTTCTTCCTCTTCCATTTACTCTTCTTTCTCTTCCTTTTCTTCCTCATCCTCTTGTGTTTCTTCTTTTTGAAGTCCTAGGTCTTCACCATACTTTTCCAAAAAATATTCTACCTTAAAGACCGAATCTATTCTATGCCTTTGACCTTTGAGAGTGAAGAGTACACCTTCTGGGATTAACCATCTAAAAGTAATTCTGTTATCTTTCAACAGATTCGTTAATGTGGTATATGGGGATCTTCTCTCTCTGACTCTCCACGGCACATCTTTCAGAAATACTACTTCTTCCCCTTGAATTATTACTTTAGTCTCATTTGCTGCTCTCAAAATTTTTTCTTTTAGATCTTTTCTGTAAAATTTTATGTGTACTTCTCTCGGTTTTTAAAATTTTTTGGCAAAAGCTGAGTTTCTTCTGTACATCGTCTTGATCCGATCCTCTAGTTCTTCTTTAGTTGCTATTTTTAACTGTTCCACCATATTAGACGTAATTTCTTCCTTGAGATTTTTGTCAATGGATTCTGATATATTCTGACATCTTATGATCAGCGATGCTTTTTCCATCTTCAAATTTATTAGAGTGTCTTCCATTCTTTCACATTTGCTCTTCAACTCTTGTGCATCCAGGTCTAAGTCTCTCAGTTTTTCCTTTAATTTTCCCTGTTTAGTAGAAAGATTTGTAATTTCTTGTCTGTTGCTTTGAATTTGTTGTTTAAGTTCTTCCGTCTCATTCTTAATTTGTGCCGTCAAGTCATCCATTTTTAGACGTATAGGTTCAATTTCCTTCTTTATTAATGCGGGCAAAGTACTTTCCATCGCGTCTTTCATCGCTTGCGCCACAGCTTGCGTCACACTTTCTTGTATGGTTTTATTTATCTCTTTCATTGTGGCTTGTGGAATAGCCATACTTGCTGATTTTAACTGCGCAGTATTTCCTATTTGCCCTGGAGAGGAAAGAGACACCTTCCTACTTCCACTTGTTCCAGTAGCCATACACTTGTATATAACCGTACTCACTTTTCCTTTTCCTTTTTTCTTTTTGTCCCTACTCAAATCCTTTTTCTTCCTTTATCCTCTTTATCTTTATTATTTATCTATTATTACTATTATTTTGTATATTTTATTTTTATTAAATATTATTTGATTTGAAGTTTCGTTTATTTAATTATTTAATTATGTGTTACCTATTTACTTTTTAACCTTATTCCTTCTTTTTTTACCCCTAATCAAGTCCCTTTTCCCCCATCAACAGTCTTTATTTTCTTTTTATCTTTATTATTTATTAATTATTATTATTTATTATTTTTAAAAAAAGAATTATATATTATTTATTTAATTTATTAATTTATTTAATTGTTTAGTTATATGTTATTTATATACTTATTCCCCTCCTACTTATTTATTATATTTATTTTAGTTTTATTTCCTTTTCCAAATTTTTGTCCGCCTATTTAGTTCCCCTTCTACCTCCTCCGTTCTTTCTTTCCTCTACTACTAACACCTATGTTTATTTCCCTTTTCTCCACAGCTTCTTTCCTTTAATTATATTTCTCACTTCTCAATTTTGGCTTACTTCCGTCCTTCCTTCTTCCCTCTTTCTAACTACTTCTAAAGATTCCCTTTTTCCCTTAGCCTACACTTCTCCTTTCTCAGGGGGGCTTTTGATCCTGCAGTTTCCTCAAAATGTCTGGACGAGAGAGGCTCTAAACGACACTCCTTTGACCCATCCCAAGCCATTCATCCTGAATCCTCCCAGTCTACTCCCTTCCAGTTTTCAATCTCTGCCTGTCAAGATCTCTGATGGAGGAATCTGCTTTTTCTTTCAGTGTCCCTTTTCCTTTGATGAGGTGGCCGTGTATTTCACCGTGGCAGAATGGGCCCTGCTGGATCCAGACCAAAGAGCTCTCTACCAGGAAGTCATGCTGGAGAACTATGGGAGCGTGGCCTCTCTGGGTAAGCATCTTTCATAGGTGCCAAAGGAGCAAATTGCAGCCATTGTGATGAAGCATTATCAAAATATTGAAAAGCAATACAGCATTTTGACTCCATTCCCACTACTTGCCCAGAGGCAACTGAGGCCAGTGTTGTGGCCATCACCCATGCCAGAGACAGGTTCCTGACTTGAGGCAAAG
>NW_015166726.1:0-328 GCF_001447785.1 Gekko japonicus | reverse complement strand
AAAAAAAGAATTATATATTATTTATTTAATTTATTAATTTATTTAATTGTTTAGTTATATGTTATTTATATACTTATTCCCCTCCTACTTATTTATTATATTTATTTTAGTTTTATTTCCTTTTCCAAATTTTTGTCCGCCTATTTAGTTCCCCTTCTACCTCCTCCGTTCTTTCTTTCCTCTACTACTAACACCTATGTTTATTTCCCTTTTCTCCACAGCTTCTTTCCTTTAATTATATTTCTCACTTCTCAATTTTGGCTTACTTCCGTCCTTCCTTCTTCCCTCTTTCTAACTACTTCTAAAGATTCCCTTTTTCCCTTAGCCT
>NW_015166725.1:4703-7197 GCF_001447785.1 Gekko japonicus | reverse complement strand
AACGTGGCTTTCAGTGCAATCCTAAGCGTATTTTACTCAGAAGTTCTATTAATTTCTACTGATTTTTAGCATTGCACCCTGTTGTTTAGTCCCAGACTGCGTGAATTTAATTTCTAACATTTTGTAGGACTAGTAAACAGACTGGAAAGGACAATACTTCTTCGTGGGCAGAGAACATTCCACTCACGATAGCCAGCCTTTTAAGAAATGCGGCTTCTAACAGTGAGCAGGTTAAGTGTTACTGGCCTGAAGAATTTCCTTCACATAATTTGTACCAAAGAAGAAGTAGGGCTGGAATTCCTGTTGGTCTGGATGCCATATTTGACTCACACATTTTGGCCAGTGCTAGACCACAGAACTTCTCACTGCTCAGAGAACTGGAGGCAAGCATAACAGTGGAATTTGCTGGACCACAAATTATTAGGAATTGTATTCAGTGCATAGTCAAATGGTAACAATTGCTTCCCGTGGTTTAGGGATTGCTTGTTTTGGCCTTCCATTTTCACTTCCCATTTCTCACTGTGGGTGAGAGTATTGTTACAACCAGTATCTGGTCTTCCTTGCTGTTATGTGGGTGTGGCTTTTTCCTTTGCTAATGTTCTTTGTACAGCTTTTAATCTAAAAAACATGGACTGAAATATTACCTTTCTTTTCTTTCTCATAAACATCTGACTTTCAGCCATCTTTTCCTTAAGGCCTTTTTTACCATTTTGAACACACAATTTCAAAATTTGCCATAATGATCTTCCACAAGGCCAGTTATTTTTTTATACTTCTCTACATTCAAGACCTGTATTTACGCAGCTATTCCACTGATTGTATCAGAATTACTCTTAAATGTGGGTCTGATTACATAAGATGTGAAATGCAAGTTGGTCTGGAAGAAAACAGGGGATCTTAAGAATCATTGAACAGTCTCAAATGTTTTATTCTTGAGCAAGGTTATTGTATGGGTGGTGGCTAGACAACTCCAAGCTTTCTTGGATAAGGCAAAGTGATTACATCCCTTCCAATATAGGTTTAGGCCTGGTTATAGGACTGAAACAGCAAGTCTTTTGCCATGGTGGATGACTTTAAAGATGGACAGACGGAGTGTGACTCTGTTTATTTTCCTGGCTCTCTATGCGGCTTTCAGTACTGTTATGTCCTCAGACCACTGCCAGGCACCAGCCAGAGACAGCAAAGCTTCGATCAAAAAGACAATAGGGATTAGGCTCCTGAACTTCCAGTAAGAAGCCAATAGGGACATTGGTGGGAAGTTTAAACCCACCAATAGAACCAAATGTATAAAGTTGGCCAACCGGCCATTAGTTTTCGTTCCATATGTTAAGTACCAATAAACACATCTTCTCCTATGTCGTGGTCCGAGTCCTGATGTATTGAACCCAGTACTTTTCAGTGGCGATGAGGATGGGATCCGATGAGCGAGCCTGACTCAACCTCCAGCGCTGCATCGAGCTCCGAGTTGGTGGAAGCCAGCATGCCCCGCACCTCTCTCCAGCAGCACCGCACCGTGTCCGAGCCTCCCCGCCAGCCCCACTCCCCATAACGCGATTGAGTCATGGCTGCCTCATGTCCCGAAGTTTGGGATTCATGGACGGACCAGCTGATGTGTTACATCGAGCTAATTGGGTTCACAGACGCCAGCAAAAGAAGAGCCCTCCTCCTCAGTTTCTGTGAAACAGACACCATTTGGCTCGCTAAGAGTCTCCTGGTTCCCCAGGCCATCCTGGAGTGTTCGTTTGAGGAGATAATGGTAGTCCTCAACAACTACTTCAGTCCGAAGCCAACCTTCCTGGCTAGATGTATGGAGTTCCAGGGACGAGTGCAGGCCCAAGGGGAATTGGCCGCAGCCTTCATGGCCGCCCTGCACACACTCACTGTGGACTGCTCCTTCCCAAAGGTGGAAGACAACCTCTCGACACAATTCGTGTGGGGGCTTATGGATGCCAAACTATGAAGGAAGATGATCGGCAACCGACAGATCACCCTGGAAGAGGCTTTGCAGCTCGCCCTAGCACACGAAGCATCCCACAAGGAGCGCCAAACAGCCGTGGCACATCAGGTCGTGACGGGATACAGCCTGGAAAACTCGAATGAGGAAGATGTCTGCCTCTTCCGGCAGCCATGACACCGCCCGCAGCAGGGGCCGTCAACCAGCAGTCATGCCGATAAGGCTCCCAGCCGTTCCCAGTTTGCCAGCTGTGGAGAGGCACATGAGAGGAAGACGTGCCGTTTCCGAGACATGACCTGCCACACCTGCGGTAAACAAGGTCATCTCGCCCGAGTCTGCCAGTCCAAGGCCCCCCGGAACACGCAGTCGTCCACGCAGACACACCACCATGCCACCGCCGCACATGAGTCTGCTGCTGAGACCTCCAACCTCTACCACCTAACCAATCAGCTGCTTCAGGTACTATGCCTCCCCAACCAGTCTGCCACCCCGAAGGTCCAAGTCCGGATTGAGGGCACCCCTCTCATTGCGGCCAAAGAT
>NW_015166725.1:0-3020 GCF_001447785.1 Gekko japonicus | reverse complement strand
AAATCATCATGATTGGAGTGCGATAAAGAAACTGGCGCGGTACCTGAAAGGAACAATGGACTTACAACCGAAAATTGCACCGTCTGAAGGGCCCAGACTAGTCGTATACATGGACGCCAACTGGGGAGAAGAATCGGACAACTACAAGTCTATCCAATGAGCATTTAAATCGCCCTATGCTACCAATTTGTTGTAAATAGTCAAAAATTGTTTAATACTCAGACTATTTGATGGATCTTGCTCTATTGGAAAGAAGAGATTTCTTTGCTTTTTAAAAATACTTTATTCTAAGGGAAAAGGTACACGGGATTGCTACAAATTAACAAAACACTAAGAGCTACATTTCTAAGCTTCCTATACTGAAGACAAGCACACACGTAATGGAGATTTCCTCCTTCTTCTTGACCCCTAGAAAGGAAGTCACCTGGAACAAATGACCAATCTGCATCAAAATAGAAGTTACTTTTCCCGGGCAAATCCCCCATTGGCTTAGTGCCAGGTATCCCTTCCAGGTCAGTCTAAACAATAGCAAACTAGGAATACAAGTTAACCCTATAATGACTGAATCAGACCTTGTAAACACATACATTTCCAACACCCCTTCTCAAGGTCTGACATGTAAGTCATACATACAAAAACATTATTAATTATTCAATTCAACATTTGTACCAATCATATTCAACATTTTACGTAGACGTTCAAATTTCTCTTTGGTCAGTGGCTTAGTCAGAATGTCAGCCACCATTTCTTCTGTACGACAATGCTCAATATCTATCAGCTTCCTCTCATGTCTTATATCTAATAGTCTAAGTATTAAACAATTTTTGACTATTTTACAACACTATTAATTTCTACTGATTCTACTGATTAGTCCCAGACTGCGTGAATTTAATTTCTAACATTTTGTAGGACTAGTAAACAGACTGGAAAGGACAATACTTCTTCATGGGCAGAGAACATTCCACTCATGATAGCCAGCCTTTTAACAAATGTGGCTTCTAACAGTGAGCCGGTTAAGTGTTACTGGCCTGAAGAATTTCCTTCACATAATTTGTACCAAAGAAGACGTAGCGCTGGAATTCCTGTTGGTCTGGATGGCATATTTGACACACAAATTTTGGCCAGTGCTAGACCACAGAACTTCTCACTGCTCAGAGAACTGGAGGCAAGCATAACAGTGGAATGAAACAGATAGCTAGACTCAAAATATTTGCTGGACCACAAATTATTAGGAATTGTATTCAGTGCATAGTCAAATGGTAACAATTGCTTCCCTTGGTTTAGGGATAGCTTGTTTTGGCCTTCCATTTTCACTTCCCATTTCTCACTGTGGATGAGAGTATTGTTACAACCAGTATCTGGTCTTCCTTGCTGTTATGTGGGTGTGGCTTTTTCCTTTGCTAATGTTCTTTGTACAGCTTTTAATCTAAAAAACATGGACTGAAATATTACCTTTCTTTTCTTTCTCATAAACATCTGACTTTCAGCCATCTTTTCCTTAAGGCCTTTTTTACCATTTTGAACACACAATTTCAAAATTTGCCATAATGATCTTCCACAAGGCCAGTTATTTTTTTATACTTCTCTACATTCAAGACCTGTATTTACGCAGCTATTCCACTGATTGTATCAGAATTACTCTTAAATGTGGGTCTGATTACATAAGATATGAAATGCAAGTTGGTCTGGAAGAAAACAGGGGATCTTAATAATCATTAAACAGTCTCAAATGTTTTATTATTGAGCAAGGTTATTGTATGGGTAGTGGCTAGACAACTCCAAGCTTTCTTGGATAAGGCAAAGTGATTACATCACTTCCAATATAGGTTTAGGCCTGGTTATAGGACTGAAACAGCAAGTCATTTGCCATGGTGGATGACTTATGCCAGGAGATGGACAGACGGAGTGTGACTCTGTTTATTTTCCTGGCTCTCTATGCGGCTTTCAGTACTGTTATGTCCTCAGACCACTGCCAGGCACCAGCCAGAGACAGCAAAGCTTCGATCAAAAAGACAATAGGGATTAGGCTCCTGAACTTCCAGTAAGAAGCCAATAGGGACATTGGTGGGAAGTTTAAACCCACCAATAGAACTAAGGGGCGTCCCTCCCCAAATGTATAAAGTTGGCCAACCGGCCATTCGTTTTTGTTCCATATGTTAAGTACCAATAAACGCGTCTTCTCCTTTGTCGTGGTCCGAGTCCTGATGTATTGAACCCAGTACTTTTCAGTGGCGACGAGGATGGGATCTGATGAGCGAGCCTGACTCAACCTGCAGCGCTGCATCGAGCTCCGAGTTGGAGGAAGCCAGCGTGTCCTGCACCTCTCTCCAGCAGTACCGCACCGTGTCCCCATAACGCGATTGAGTCATGGCTGCCGCTCATGGAAGCCTCGACAAGTTCAATCCCTCAAGTCCCAAAGTTTGGGATTCATGGACGGACCAGCTGATGTGTTACATCGAGCTAAATGGGTTCACAAACGCCGGCAAAAGAAGAGCCCTCCTCCTCAGTTCCTGTGGAACAGACACCATTAGGCTCGCTAAGAGTCTCCTGGTTCCCCGGGCCATCCTGGAGTGTTCGTTTCAGGAGATAATGGTACTCCTCAACAACTACTTCAGTCTGAAGCCAACCTTCCTGGTTAGAGGTATGGAGTTCCAGGGACGAGTGCAGGCCCAAGGGGAATTGGCTGCAGCCTTCATGGCCGCCCTGCACACACTCACTGTGGACTGCTCCTTCCCAAAGGTGGAAGACAACCTCTTGACACAATTCGTGTGGGGGCTTATGGATGCCAAACTATGAAGGAAGATGATCGGCAACCGACAGATCACCCTGGAAGAGGCTTTGCAGCTCGCCCTAGCACACGAAGCATCCCACAAGGAGCGCCAAACAGCCGTGGCACATCAGGTCGTGACGGGATACAGCCTGGAAAACTCGAATGAGGAAGATGTCTGCCTCGTCCGGCAGCCATGACGCCGCCCGCAGCAGGGGCCGTCGACCAGCAGTCATGCCGATAAGGCTCCCAG
>NW_015166724.1:6253-7288 GCF_001447785.1 Gekko japonicus | reverse complement strand
AATCTCCAGACGGTGGCTGGAGATCTCCCGCTATTGCACCTGGTCTCCAGGAGACAGAGCTCAATTCACCGGGAGAAAATGGCCGCTTTGGGTGTTGGCGTCTATGGCCTTATGCCCCAAACCCCACCCTCCTCAGGCTCCACCCCCAAAATCTCCAGGTATTTCCCAACCTTGAGCTGGCAACCCCACCCTCCGGCTTTGCTGGCTCCGGTCACAGAACCGGGTACAAATGTAGCGATCTGAGCCCAGGGCCGTTTCATCACCTGCTGGACAGTGTTCCCTCTAAGCTGAATCAGTGTGAGCTGGCTCACAGTTTTTTAGCCTCTGGCTCACACATTTTCTGTGAGTTTGGTGTAGCGGTTAAGTGCGTGGACTCTAATCTGGGAGAACCAGGTTTGATTCCCACTTGCAGCTGCTGGATGACCTTGGGCAAGCCATAGTTCTGTCAGAGCTGTCCTTGAAAGAGTAGTTTGTGTCAGAGCTCTCTCAGCCCCGCCTACCTCACAGGGTGTCTGTTGTGGGGAGGGGGAGGGAAAGGAGTTTGTAAGCTGCTCTGAGACTCCTTTGGGTAGTGAAGGGCGGGGTATAAATCCAATCTCCTCTTCTTCTTCTTAGCTCAGACCGGATGGCTCCAGAGCAAACTAATTTATACAGCAGCCAAGTGGCTCGCTCACAGCTTTAAGGCCGGTCGCTCACACAGTAGAATTTCTGCTCACAAGACTCCACAGCTGAGAGGGAGCATCGCTGCCGGACCCTCTTGCGTTCCGTCACGCGGAACCCTGCAGCCTCCGTCGGCAGCGTTTCGCCTCCCTGCCCGACCACTAGGCCTCACCGCCCCCTTCGATTGCACTGCCGAGCCCAGCGGTCCGTGACCGCTCTATGGGATGAGCCAGTCGCTGCTCCCACAGCCCGGCCTGGTGCTGAGCCGCTGATGACTTTTCTCTGCCAGGATTCCAGCTGGGAGAATAATGAGGAGGTAGTTTGGGAAGCCCAGCTGGGAATGTAATTGGCACCGAAGCCATCAAACAAGGGAAA
>NW_015166724.1:5872-6242 GCF_001447785.1 Gekko japonicus | reverse complement strand
AGTCCCTGGCTCAGGAGAGGGGTGGGGTAGGGGGGCGGCCCTGGCTCTGTGCCCCCCTTCCAGACAATAGGCAGGTGGGACTCGAGTCCCTCAGAATGGAAGCTGGAAGTCGGGCACGAGACAATGGGATGCCAAGCGGTCCCTGGCTCGCCCAGCAGAATGTGCCTGGCTATTGTTCCACTGTCAGGGCGGGTCGCTGAAGGGAGCGAGAGGGAAAGACTGGAGGATGCTGTACAGTCGCACAGGCCGTTCACATGTTCTGTTTGGTGCATCGGTTAAGTGCACGGACTCCAATCTGGGAGAACCGGGTTTGATTCCCCACTCCTCCACATGCAGCTGCTGGATGGCCTTGGGCAAGCCACAGTTCTGT
>NW_015166724.1:4921-5584 GCF_001447785.1 Gekko japonicus | reverse complement strand
CACAGGGTGTATGTTGTGGGGAGGGGAAGGGAAAGGAGTTTGTAAGCCACTCTGAGACTCCCTTCGGTAGTGAAGGGCAGGGTATAAATCCAATCTCTTCTTTTCTTCTTCTTCTGTGGGAGGAGAGCCAGGTTTCCCCAGAAAAATATACACATCCAGGAACCCCAGTCAGGCCCGGGTGTACACAGGCATACAGAATCCAGATGCCAGCCTCAAGGGGGGGCCCCTGGAACTACAGCTCGTCTCCAGACTACAGAGATCAGTTCCCCTGGGGAAAATGGCTGCTTTGGAGGGTGTGTGGGAGGAGAGCCAGGTTTCCCCAGAAAAATATACACATCCAGGAACCCCAGTCAGGCCCGGGTGTACACAGGCATACAGAATCCAGATGCCAGCCTCAAGGGGGGGCCCCTGGAACTACAGCTCGTCTCCAGACTACAGAGATCAGTTCCCCTGGGGAAAATGGCTGCTTTGGAGGGTGTACTCTGTGGCATTGCGCCCCACTTCAAAAGGGAATTAGATAAGCATATGGGCTGCAAGAAGATCAAATCAGTCAATCCTAAAAGAAATCAACCCTGACTGTTCCCTGGAAGGCCAGATAATGAAACTGAAGCTCAAATACTTTGGCCACCCAATGAGAAGGGAGCACTCCCTGGAGAAGAAGAC
>NW_015166724.1:4620-4800 GCF_001447785.1 Gekko japonicus | reverse complement strand
GGAGCTGGTCCATGGGGTCGCGAAGAGTCGGACTCGACTGTGCGACTGAACAACAACAACAACAATGAAGCAGAGGTCCATCAGTGGCTCTTGGCCACAAGGGATAGAGAGGGACTCTCAGTCTGGGGCAAGGGATTCTTGGTGCTTGGGGGGGGGGCAACAGTGGGAGGGGCTTCTAAT
>NW_015166724.1:1252-1385 GCF_001447785.1 Gekko japonicus | reverse complement strand
ACTGGAATCAGGGGTCATTTCCTACAGGAGCGCACAGGAGCGGAGCTCCGGCAGTAAAGAGCCCAGGGGGTGGGAACATGCAACAAGCCCCACTCCCTGCTCCCAGCAGCCCTCAGTCAGAGCAAGACGCAGC
>NW_015166724.1:0-960 GCF_001447785.1 Gekko japonicus | reverse complement strand
GCTGGGAAAGATTGAAGGTCAAAGAAGACGGGGACGGCAAAGGATGAGATGGTTAGACAGTGTCATAGATGCAACGAACGTGAAGTTGAGCAAACTTCAGAGGACGGCGGAAGACCGGAAGGCCTGGCGGGATTTGGTCCATGGGGTCGCGAAGAGTCGGACTCGACTGTGCGACTGAACAACAACAACAAGCTTATTATACTTTTAATCCGTTACAAACATCTTCATTTCTCTGCATGCTAATTCACTGCCCACCCTCTATATGTATGGCTGATATTCCTGTTTCCATTTCAAGATATCTGAAGAAGTGTTCCTGCCCATGAAAGCTCAGCTTGAATAAAACTTTGCTGGTCTTAAAGGTGCCACTGGACCCAAACTCTGTTATAGGAATAAAAGGCACCCATACAGCCCTCCCTGCCGAGGATCCCGGGGGGGGGGTGTTCAATGTGTGCAAAACATGCAGAAATACACCACTCTCCCCCCGCCCTTTTCCGATGCCCATACAGAATACATGCCTGCTTCCAAACAGACTTTGCTATGAGTCTTAGCGGTTCTACACCCTGTTTAAAGCGTCCAAAACACGCGGCCTGGCTCGACTACCCGCCTTGCCGTTATGGTAAGACGCATAAATTCAACAGGTGAGGCTCCCCCTCGAATCGAAGAGCAAAGCTTTACCTGCTGAATTCAGGTCATATAGTTATTTTAACGGTGGGCGGAGGGAGACGGGTACATCCTTGAGGCGAAAGTCCTGCCCTCGATGAGCCAAGTAAGGAGATGTGGAGAACGCAGGGCGCCGAGAAAGCAGCCTCCCTGGGAACGCGCCACAGACAAAGCCCAGCGGCTGAAGCGCAGCCCACCCTTCCCTCGCCACACGGAGTCGTCCTGTTTTGTCATTTTATGCTACAGTCCGGCAACAGCGTGGGGGGCACGCAACGTTCCCCCGCCTCCCTGAGCCCCGGG
>NW_015166723.1:3467-7474 GCF_001447785.1 Gekko japonicus | reverse complement strand
GTGTGAAAAGCTCTAAAGAGAGTCTGTGGTTTGTGAGAGTGTCCATATGGAAAAGAAACAAGCTGTGTCTAAACTGTGCGATTAGACTAATGATTTATCTTGTGTGGAAAAGTCAAAGAGTTTAGCCGGTTTGGCTACATATATCAGAGAGAGGGAGAGAAGCCTGTCAGAGTGGAATTTTGGTGTCTGAGAGACTGAGTTTGACACCAAGCTTGCTAGTTATATTTTACAAGTTCCTTTTTCCAGAAACCTATTTTGTTCTTATTTCAATAAATCAATTTTTGTTTAAATATATCCCAGAATTCAGTATAGTATTTCCTCGGGGCCACATAGTCCTCTGAAGTGCCCAGACTCTGGGTTACACTACCAAAGGAGAGAGATTTGGAATTTTTCTTTCCTGGTGACAGCAGAAACTACCAAGTTATATACACAAAGTGTGAATTAAAGGAAAAACCGTTACCCCTATAAGCGAGCACACTACCAAAGGAGAGAGATTTGGAATTTTTAATTCCTGGTGGCAGCAGAAACTACCAAGTTATATACACAAAGTGTGAATTAAAGGAAAAACCGTTACCCCCATAAGCAAGCACACTACCAAAGGAGAGAGATTTGGAATTTTTAATTCCTGGTGGCAGCAGAAACTACCAAGTTATATACACAAAGTGTGAATTAAAGGAAAAACCGTTACCCCCATAAGCAAGCACACTACCAAAGGAGAGAGATTTGGAATTTTTAATTCCTGGTGGCAGCAGAAACTACCAAGTTATATACACGAAGAGTGAATTAAAGGAAAAACTGTTACCCCTATAAGCAAGCACTTCACAGAGTATGATTTAAAGGAAAACAGCCCCCCCCCATAGGAAGCACACCATAGGGGGCTCATGTCAAGGAGTTGTATGTTGTATTGTGTGTTGTAGGCGGTACTGAAAGTGTAACTCCTCATTACCCAGCCAAGGGGAACAGGACAGGGCGGAGCTGGCCGGGAAGAGGTGATAAATGGAGGTTGTTTGGAATGATGAGTTGAGCTCGCCTTTGTTCGACTCCCTTTATCGCAATAAAGTTCACCTAAAAGATACTTCAGACTGACTTTCTTTTATGTGTTCCTTGGAGTGGTCAAGACAAACATGGTTTCAAACAGTAATAACAGTTAAGAAATGTAGGAGAGAGCCAGTGGTATTTTCCGGCTTTAGCTATTATTTTAAATTTATTTTCAAATTCCAAAGCCAGACTGGCCAAAAGAAAACTTTTATTTTAAAACCATAGCAGAGTGACAAGTCTAGTCCTTACGAGACAGTTCAGTGAATTCTCTGGGGTTTCAGATCTTGGCAGGATTATTTATATATTGGTCAATCTTGATAATGGAGATAGATCAAGACGGGTTGCCGTGTTAGTCTGTCTGTAGCAGCGGAAAAGGGTAAGAGTCCAGTCGCACCTGAAAGACTAACAAAATTTGTGGCGGGGAGGAGCTTTGGTGGGTCACTGCTCACTTCTTCAGATACCTTCAGAAAGGTCTTTAAGGTGCTACTGACTCTTACTCTTTTCTATTGATAAAGGAGTTACCTACCAGGTAATTTTATTTATTTATTTATTTGCTCCATTTATACTGTGCCTTCCCTACCCAGAGGGGATCCAGAGTGGCTTACATTGTTCTCTGCTCTTCCATTATATCCTCACAACAACCCTGTGAGGTAAGTTAGGCTGAGAGAGTGTGACTGGCCCAAGGTCCCCCAGCGAGGTTCCGTGGCACAAATAGGGACTCGAACCTGGGTCTCCCAGATCCTAGTCCGACACTCTTAACCACTACAGCAACTGGTTGTATGTAGAAGTGATGGGAAAAGGTACGTCAAATCCAGGGGTCATTTCCTGCCGGAGCGCCCCGGAGCGGTGCTCCGGCAGTAAGGAGCCCAGGCCCCATCCCCCACTCGCAGAGAGACTCAGGGAAGTGGGAATTTAAATGCCTGGGCTCCCTGCCTGATCTTCTCCAGGTGCCCCACAGCCGCAGGGGGGATTTAAACTCATTTGCATAACTCATTTTAAACCTGCCTGCCCTTTGTCAGGGGGTGTGGCATATGCAAATGAATTATGGAGCTCCTGCACCTCTTTTTCTAGGAAATGACCCCTGGTCAAATCAATCACTGTGCCCAGTCCAGGTGATCATTTGGCGCAGAGCAATCTCCTTGAGAGTGATGAAAGGTTGTCTGAACCTGTGCCTTGCAACTGCCGCACTGAACTTCTCTTGGATTTTATCTTCTTGTGATAAATGCTCCTGTTTTGCAGCAAACTTTGGCTTTGGCAGAGAAAGGCCTGACCGATGAAAGAGCTGCCTGTCGCACACCCGTCCCAAAGTATGCTGCGCTCAGCAAGACGGATGCAGATGAAGACATCTGCAAGAACTGGCAAGTTCCGCGTATAAAAACGAAAATAAAAATAAATGAGGGCTGGAAAACATTTGCTGGTGGAGCATTTTCATGCTATCTGCCCAGCTACTTGGCAAGAGGCCACCGTCCACACAAAGCCCATGTGTTCTGGGTTGTCGGAGAGACCCAGGGTGGAAACTGCAGCATTTAGTTTCCCCTGCAATTTCTCCCAGCAGGTGAGTTTTCTTCTCCCCCCCCCTCCGGCCAAGCTCAGAGACTGAATCGAGGGGAGAGGTGAATGTGCGCCCTCTGCTGATGGTGGAGGAAAGTGCCATCAAGTTGCAGCCAACTTACAACGACCCTGTAGGGTTGCCAAGGCCAGAGAATGACAGAGGTGATT
Organism: Gekko japonicus; assembly: GCF_001447785.1. Classification (NCBI taxonomy): domain Eukaryota; kingdom Metazoa; phylum Chordata; class Lepidosauria; order Squamata; family Gekkonidae; genus Gekko; species Gekko japonicus. The sequence continues at coordinate 4,717 of NW_015166723.1, read as the reverse complement.
GGCCATTGCCTGCCTCTGCGTAGCAACCCTGGACTTCCATGGTGGTCTCCCCTCCAAGCACTAATCAGGGCTGACCTTGCTTAGCTTCTGAGATCTGACCTGATCGGGCAAGCCCTGGGCGATTCAGGTAGAGTTGCCAGGTCCTTACTGTGTTCCGGTGGGGGGCTCCAGCCTCCTTGGAGTCTTCTGGTGCACGCACCGCGATGACATCACCCAGAAGTGACATCATCCCACAGGGGACGCTCAAGCATTTGGAGGAAAACTCTATGGTTACCATAGATTTCCCCTCCTCCAAATGCTAGAGCGTCCCCCATGCGACGTGCCCTGCACGATGACGTCACCTCCAGGTGACATCATTGCGCCAGGCGTGTCGGGCACACATGGGACTACTTGGGTGGGGCTCCTCCTGCCAGCCAGCTGGGCAGCGGCGGATTGGGGGCCCTGAAAGTGGGGGAAATCGAACCCCCATCGGGGGGAAAGGCAACCCTACATCCAGGTCATGGCCACCTTCTGCTACTGCCTACAAACACGTTAGGTAAAGGTTTCCTTGCTCCAAAGCCAGTCGAATCCGACTCTAGGGGCGGTGCTCATCTCCGTTTCCAAGCCAAAGAGCCAGTGCTGTCCGAAGACTTCTCTGTGGTCATGTGGCCGGCATGACTAAACACCAAGGCGCACGGAACGCTGTTACTTTCCAGCCGAAGTGGTACCTATTTATCTACTTGCAATTTCTTGCTTTCGAACTGCTAGGTTGGCAGGAGCTGGAACTAGAGACGGGAGCTCACTCCGTCTTGCGGCACCCGGGTCTCGAACTGCTGAACTACCGACCTTCCACAGCCTTCAGTTCAGCGTCTTAACCACTTGAGCCACCGCAGCTGAAACACGTTACCAGCAAACATATTCTGGGAAAATGCTTGTTTGCTCTTTCTTCGAATCCAGATCGCTATCAGCAGTGTGATTCAGTTGCCTAGAGAGCCAGTTTGGTGTAGTGGTTAAGAGTGTGGACTCTAATCTGGGAGAACCGGGTTTGATTCCTCACTCCTCCACATGTAGCCAGCTGGGTGACCTTGGGTCACAAGTTCTTTCAGAGCTCTCAAGGGGAGTTGTTGAAAAAGCTCTCTCAGGGTGTCTGTTGTGGGAAGGGGGGAGAACCGGGTTTGATTCCTCACTCCTCCACATGTAGCCAGCTGGGTGACCTTGGGTCACAAGTTCTTTCAGAGCTCTCAAGGGGAGTTGTTGAAAAAGCTCTCTCA
>NW_015166723.1:3259-3423 GCF_001447785.1 Gekko japonicus | reverse complement strand
TCCCTCTCAGCCTCATCTACCTCACAGGAGTGTTGTGAGAATAACTGGAAGAAGGGAGAGGACCCTGAACTCCTTGGAGAAACAGCAGGATAATAAAATATGCCGGACAGGTTTAACAACGATCCAGGTGTCCTTGAGAAAGCAAATCTTCCTTTTTGTAGGGT
>NW_015166723.1:1223-1328 GCF_001447785.1 Gekko japonicus | reverse complement strand
ATAGCGAGACCTCTGACAGCAAAGAGGATTAGGGGTGTCAATTCTAGGTTGGGAAATTCCTAGAGATTTGGGTCTGGTGCTTGGGAGGGCAGGGTTTGGGGAGGG
>NW_015166723.1:742-1070 GCF_001447785.1 Gekko japonicus | reverse complement strand
AGGAAGTATCAAGCCGATTAATAAGAAGGCTGAAGGCAGGCTAAGCAGGGGCTAATCTCGTAACCCAGAAAGCTCCCAGACAGATTCACGATTAAAGACAAGACGCGGTTTGTGTAGCCTAACCTAACAAGGGCAGAACCTGGAATGGGCTGCAAATGCACCCTTTAAAGAACTCTAAAGGTAAAGGTAAAGGTTCCCTTGCTCGAAAGCCAGTCGAATCCGACTCTAGGGTTGCGGTGCTCATCTCCGTTTCAAAGCCGAAGAGCCAGCGCTGTCCGAAGACGTTTCCGTGGTCATGTGCCCAGCATGACTCACCACCAATGCGCAC
>NW_015166723.1:0-726 GCF_001447785.1 Gekko japonicus | reverse complement strand
TCTGTTACCTTCCCACTGAAGTGGTACCTATTTATCTACTTGCAATTTCTTGCTTTCGAACTGCTAGGTTGGCAGGAGCTGGAACTAGAGACGGGAGCTCACTCCGTCATGCGGCACACTCAGGTCTCAAACTGCTGAACTACCGACCTTCCACAGCCTGCAGTTCAGCGTTTTAACCACTTGAGCCACCACAGCACCTTAAAGAACTCTAGAGAGGTACAAAAACCACGGGATTGTGGGAGTGAATGACTCAGCATGCTTGGACATTGAGGGGGGGGTGCTACATCACTCGAAGCGTGTCTAGATGTTATCTCCTTGAATAGGAATGCTTCTCTTTGTCTTAACCTGGGAGCTGCCCTCTGACCCCCTCCTCTCTCTCCCTTTGTCCTCTCCCTCTTGCACATGGCCTTCCGCAGAGATACGTGTCTCTGCAGCTCTCTCCTGTAGAGACAATGCTTTCGTACTCCCACACCCAGAATGCTGGACAAGCTGGCCAATTGCGAGAGGGAAAGGACTCTTTAGATTAGGCTTCTTTTGACTGCAACCTGAATGTGAACTGGATCTACTTGAATAAATGTAACTTTTTAACCTTTTGCAATATAGTTCTTGGGAGATTTGTTTACTGCGCCTCAGTATCACGCTTCCAGGACTGTATAACTAACCAAATATCCCAACAGTGACTGAGAGACTGGCCCTCTCTGCACCCGTATTTTGCCTCCGTTTCTG
>NW_015166722.1:4462-7402 GCF_001447785.1 Gekko japonicus | reverse complement strand
AGCAAGGCTGTGAACGATAGGACATTTTGCCGGTCATTAATTCACAGGGTTGCTATAAGTCAGAAGCAACTTCCTGGCACTTCACACACACACAAGAGATAATAGATTTTTAAACCCTCGCTGGCCCGTCTCAGCCAGTTTAGCCGCCCGCCGCCTTCTCCCGGCCTCCGCGAGCTCCGCCGTCTTCCTCAATGCTTGGGTGAGTCCTGAGGCGTCTCGGGCCAGCTCTCCCTCTCTCTCGGCTCCCGGGTGCTGACCGGGACACACACCCTCCCCTGCTTCGAGCTCCGGGTCGTCGTCATGCAGGCGTGACAGGTAGTCAGCCACGGTATGCTGTGTCCCCGATCGATGTTGTATAGTAAACTGAAAAGGAAGCAGAGACATGTACCATCTGAGTACTCGCTGGTTGTGGTCCTTCATACGCTCCATCCAGAGGAGGGGCGCATGATCGACCACCAACTGGAACGGGTTGTGATCGAGGTAAAAACGGAGGGCTCCTATGGCCCACTTGACGGCTAAGGCCTCCTTTTCCACCGTAGAGTAGCGCTGTTCGGACGGTTGCAGTTTCCGACTGATGAATAGCACTGGACGTTCTGTGTGGGGTGGGCCTTGGGCTAACACCGCCCCCAGCCCGGTATTTGAGGCATCGGTTTGCAGAATAAATGGTTGGTCAAAATCAGGGTTTTGTAAGACCGGTTCTCGTGACAAGCTGTTCCGTAAGGCTACGAACGCATCCTCACGCCTCTCGTCCCAACGGATGATCTTTGGCTCTTCCTTTTTCAAACAGTCGGTCAGGGGGCTGGCGATTGTTGCGAAGTGTGGGATGAATTTCCCATAGTATCCCACCATTCCCAGGAACCGGCGAAGCTGCTTCTTAGTGACCGGGCGGGGATGCTGTTCCACTAAGACCACTTTTTCCGGCAAGGGCTGTAGCTGGCCTTTGCCGACTACAAACCCCAGGTATCGGATCTCCTGGAAGCCCAGCTTGCTCTTCTGGGGGTTTGCTCGTAGGCCAGCTTCCTTTAAAGCCCTTAACACGGTTCGCAAGTGTTGTAAGTGGGTGGGCCAGTCTGGACTACATATGACGATATCGTCTATGTAGGCCCTTGCAAAACCCTCACAGTTTACCAACGTCCGGTTCACCAACCGTTGGAACGTGGCTGCCGCTCCTTGTAGCCCGAAGGGCATTCGGCGGAACTGGAACAGCCCCTGGGGGGTGGCGAACGCCGTTTTCTCCCTATCAGGGGGGTGAACTGGCACTTGCCAGTATCCCTTCGTGAGGTCGATCGCTGAGAGGTAACGAGCCTGTCCCAGCTGGTCGATCAGGATGTCAGCCCATGGCATGGGGTAAGCGTCGAAGCGAGAGAGTTTATTAACCTCTCTGTAGTCCACGCAGAATCGCACCGACCCGTCTGGCTTTGGCACCAGCACCACAGGGCTTCTCCATTCGCTGTGGGATGGCTCTATGATGCCCAGGCGCAACATCTCCTTTACCTCCTTGCCGATGGTATCCCACCTCTTTCGGGGTACTGGTCGCCACCGGACCCGGGCCACCTTACCAGGGAGGGTAGGGATGAAGTGGGTGGCCAAGTGGGTACACCCCGGGGTCACCGCGAACACCCCTTTCTCCTGCCGCAGAAGGCTCTGCAGCTCTTCCTGTTGTTCCGGAGTAAGACCCGGATCCCCTTGTGGGAGGTCGTCCCCATTGGGTCCTTCGGTCCAGGGTAGAGGGCCTTCCGGTAAGGCGGACGGGTCCGCCTCCAGACATGCGGTGTCTCCTTCTGGTCTCGTGACCCATGCCTTGAGGTCATTGACATGTAGGTGTTTGCGTTGTCGGGACTGGGGCCTGCACTGTACCTCATATGAGAGGGGTCCCAACACCCGGGTGACCCGAAAGGGCCCCTGCCAAGGGTCCCCGTGTGGGCGTGCCAATGCCTGCCGTGATACCAGGACCGCATCCCCTTCCTTGAAGACCCAGGGCACGGCTCGGCGGTCGTACTGTTCCTTCTGTGTCTGCTGGGCCCGTCCCAGGTTTTGCCGTGCTTCAGCCCTTACCCACTCGAGCCTTTCCTTTAGCCTTGTGACATATTCACACACCTCTTCCTCGACCGGAGTCGGTGGCGGGCGGGCCCACTGCTCTCCTACCACACCCAAGATCCCTCGAGGGACTCTCCCGTATAGCAACTCAAAAGGGGCGAATCCCGTCGAGGCCTGAGGTGTCTCCCTGATGGCAAAGAGGAGCGGGTCCACTAGGAGATCCCATGCTGACGGCTGATCCCGGGACATCTTCCTCAGCATCCCTTTTAAGGTCTGATTCATCCTCTCTACTAGGCCGTTCGTCTGCGGGTGGTGCACTGACGTGAAGAACTGGCGGATGTGCAGCACGTTGCACACCTGCTTCATCAATTTGGCGGTGAAGGGCGATCCCCTGTCCATTAGAATCTCCCTCGGTAGTCCGACATGGGCGAATAGATGCATTAATGCCCGTGCCACCCCGGCGCTTTTCAAACTTGGGAGGGGTATGGCTTTGGGGAACCTGGTGGCATAGTCCATGATTACTAATATGTATCACGCCCCTCGGGGAGTGCGCGTCAGGGGCCCCACAAAGTCCATGGCTATGCGGTCAAATGGGATCCCATTAATGGCCACCGGGGAGAGGGGGGCTTTAGGGGCCGCTCGTAACGTCATGCATTGGCAAACCTGGCAGGCCCTACAAAACCCTTTCACGTCTTTGGCTATGGTGGGCCAGAAGAAGTGGGCCAACAGGCGGGTCATGGTACTTCTAAACCCTTGATGTCCGGCCCACTGATGTTCGTGGGCCAGGCTCATGACGTTTTCCCGGAACTCTGCCGGGACTAACAGCTGCTCTATGGGCCCCACCCGCCCCTTCGCCACCCTGTACCAGACCCCCCCATCTTGCTGGACGTGGGGGAGCCTCCT
>NW_015166722.1:0-4441 GCF_001447785.1 Gekko japonicus | reverse complement strand
CCGTCCCTTACTGCCACTTGATCACGCAGGCGTTCTAGCCCTGTTTCCTGGTTCTGGGCCTCCACGAAGCATTGGTCTACCAGCCACCGCCGGCGTGGGTCCGCCTCAGGTTGGGGAACATGTGATGGCCCTTCCCCGGGATCGTCCCCCTCCGCATCGCCTGGCAGGTTTGCCTCAGTGTCGTCAGTGATGGCAGCCACGTCGTCCCCTGGGGCGGCTCTCCCTTGGGTTCGTTCCCGTATCTCGTGGTATGCTTCGATGGCCTCCTTGATACCCAGGGCATCCCGTCCGAGCAGTAACTGACAGGGTAGTCTGGCCATACGAGCCACTTGTACCTCCACCCACTGCCCCAGATATTGCAGCGGCACTTCCACCACTGGGCACCGTTCTGAATGTCCGTGGAAGCATACGATGGTGGCCCAGTGGACCGCCGGCAGCCACGAGGGCAGCAGGCAGGAGAGGATCATCGATATAGAGCTGCCGCTATCGAGTAGGGCTTCTACGCGCCGGCCATGCAGCACGACTGGCAGGGTCCATGCAGGGGGTCGATCTCGGGTTTCGGCTTCCTGCATCGTGTAGTCTATTCCTAGGTTGCATTCCATTACCGGGCAATCTCTTTTGAGGTGCCCCCATTGCCCGCAGGTGAAACAGGGGCCCACACCGGCCCCTCCTGGGGTTCCCGGTGTCCGCGGCCCGACCCCGGTACTGGGTCCGGAGGCCGTACTTCCTCCTGGTCTTGGGCCGCTGCCTGTGCCTCCCCTCGGTATCATCGGGAGGGGTCCGGCTCAGGCCACTCCGGGGCGGGCCCGCCCGGGCTTGCTCAATACATCACCTCCGCGACCGGGTCCTGTCGCGGGGGCTCCCCTCCCTCCTGGAGCCATGGCTTTCGGGAGGCGGGGTTGTTCTATCTTTGGTGGTCCCTCCCGTCCTTCGGGTGCTTGGTGATTCTCCCACAGTTCTTGCGCCTCCGTGAGCCGAGTGGGTTTCCAGCACGCCACCCAGTGACGCGTACGGGAGGGCAGGATCTGCAACAGTTGCTCGATGACCACTAATTCGACAATACGCCGGCTATCCTCGGTAGTGGGGGCCAACCACCTTGTCGCAACGTCCCATAAGGCCGCGATTGTGGCGTGGGGGCGCCCCATAGGGGTTAACGTAAAGGCCCGGAACCGCTGACGGTAGGCCTCCGGTGTGAGCTCATACCGATCCAGTATGGCGGCCTTCAGTTTTTTGTAGTCGGCTGCTTCGTTCTTTTCCAAGGCCTTCATGGCCGCCTGGGCTTCCCCCGACAGGTAGGGACCCAAAATGAATGCCCATTGGTCCGTCGGCCACCGGGACGCCTCGGCGGCTCTCTTGAAGGCTTCCAAGAAGGCCTCTACGTCGTCTTCCGGCCCCATCTTCGTCAAGGGGGGCCAGGGGCTCCTGGCCGGCGTCTGCCCGCCTCCGGCTCCTGCCCCAGCCTGGGTCACCATGCGGAGAGCTTGGTGTAGATCCTGCATCAGCGCCGTTTGGGTCTGCTGCTGTGCCAGCTCGCGCACTAACCTGGCCTGGTGTTCAGCCATCCATTGACCAAATTGGGTGAGGTCCATGGCGGGGACCTCTGTGCTCGCTCCTGGTGATAGGTGGATCACCAAGGCCTGGCTGTCGTCCAAATCCGTCGACTCGGGGGACTCCAGCCTGGTACCCCTTTCGGCTGCCCGCAGTGGCGGCGGCCTCCACCCGGGGGGAGGCGGGATGTGCGGTGTAGACAGAGGCTGAGAGGAGAGCTACAGGCATGTCAGGGTCTGCCTGGGCCCTGGCCGCCAACTCCCAGCTGGACGTGTCCCTCCCAGGTCAGAGCACCCACTTATGGGCTCCCCGTGAGGGCGGGAGCCGAGAGACGTCGTCTAGAGGAGCAGGAGATTTTACCTCAGCTGACGGGGTGTGCAGGGTGGCTCGCCGGCCGCTCTTACCCGCCCCTGGGTTTTACTGGCCTCAGCACCGATTCTACGGTGGCACAGGACTCCCTTCAACTCTCTCTCTTCTGTCAGGTCCTTAGCCAGTCCCAGACAACATCCTCGGCCTTTCTCCATGCTCCGCTTTTATTACCCCCTCGGCTCCCAGCACCCATCTTGCCTCCCGGCCCTGCTCCCCTTTACATAGAACCACGCCGAGCCGCTTGCGCCGGCCGCGCCCCAGTGCTCCTGCTCGCCCCGAGACCTTGCCTGGCCATCGGCGAGCGGCTGCGTCCCGAAGCCGCGCACCGCTCCCCAGCCTCCGACGAGGGTCCGCCCCTCCCGGCCGCCTCCCCCGTGCGTCGCCTGCTGGCCCCTGCCAGCTCCTCCCGTCGCGTTCCGTCTCCGTCAGGGCCGTCGCTGCTGCCAGCCCGCTGCATTCCCGCCGCTCCTCGCTGGCCCGTATCAGCCAGTTTAGCCGCCCTCCGTCTTCTCCCGGCCTCCGCGAGCTCCGCCGTCTTCCTCAGTGCTCGGGTGAGTCCTGAGGCGTCCCAGGCCAGCTCTCCCTCTCTCTCGGCTCCCGGGTGCTGGCCGGGACAAGGCAAGATGGCAAAGTGCACGTCTCCTGGTCCCAACACTAGCTGCTTGCTGATAATGGAGATGCACTGTTGCAGGACTGACCCTGCGTAGCTGGCTGAAGGTTTGACAATTAGGCATGCGGCTATAAAGCTGCCCAAGAAAGGCTGCTGGGCAAGGATGTAACACGTACACTATACGCTGACATGCTGTCACTGCCTCGCATGGCTAATCCCTGTTACTCTGACCCCGGACTGAACAACTTCACTCTGTTGAATCTCTGATCCTCTGACCTGAATTGAGTGACACTGTTATGCTGAGTTTCTGGAGCCCTGACCCTGGACTAAACCACACCAAACTTCCAAAACTGCTGCTAACCACACTTCCTCTGGCCAACAGAGCAGGGCATGGCCATCAGATATATGGAGCCTGCCAGTCAGTACAGAACTCTTTAATCAGGTTGCACACTGTTGCTGCGTTAATTACTCTGCCAACACATACTCTGCATTGTGACCAGTGTTCCCTCTAAGCTGAGTTAGTGTGATCTAGCTCACAGTTTTTTAGCCTCCAGCTCACAGATTTTTGTCTTAGCTCAGGAAGGATGGCTCCAGAGCAAACTAATTTATGCAGTAGCCAAATCGCTTGCTCACAACTTTAATGTCAGTAGCTCATAAAGTAGAATTTTTGCTCACAAGAGTCCACAGCTTAGAAGAAGCATTGATTGTGACCCTCCATTCATAAACACAAAGTGGTTCTTAGTCCAAACATTATCACATATCACATATCAGAGGACATAGTACTGCCAGTATCTTTCCAAGCACCGTTTCCATAGAGGAACAAACTCTACATACTCTGGATGTCAGAAAGACTCTACTCTTTTATTTGAAGCATACAAAAAGTTTTAGGAAAGACAAGAACTTATTGGTATGTTTTGTTGGCCCTAATAAAGGGAAAGCAGTATCATCTCAAACTCTCCATGGGTGGTGTCGGCATACTCAGTAGCTAATGTGCCTTGCCCTTTTCCAGCCAAAAGTCACTCTACCAGAGCTCAGGCCTCTTCAGCCGCCTTTCTTGGCAGGGTCTTAAGTAAACGATATTCACATGGCTGATATCTGGTACCATCCACATTTGCGGGGCATTACTCCACCAATGTGGATTCCACAAAAGACGCAGCTGTGAGGAGAGCAGTGCAAGAAGTTGAAGAAAAGGATGGGAGATGTGGAAACGAAGCAGAATTGCCAAGAGAATCGAGTTTTGCAGCTACAGATGGAAAAAGCTAACATGATTCTCAGGTTTCAGGGAGTTCCTGAAATGGATCGGGAAGACCTGAAGAGGGTGCTTAGTGAGATCATTGCTCCAATAGTAGGCTTAACAGCGGATGAACTTGTAAATGAAATGGAGTCAGCCTATAGGGCATACTCCAATTACATTTTAAAAAATAGCCTACCTGGAGAAATACTGGTCAGGTTTTCAAGAAGACAAACCAGAGATGCTATTTTAAAAGCAACATCAGCAACTCCACTGAAAATGGGAGTGTAATTTCGACCTTGGATCACTTCAGCCCTCTCACTCTGGAGGAAGCCGACAGACTGCTCGCAGCTGTGCGCCCAACCACTTGCTGCCTTGACCCGTGCCCTGGGCGAAAGCCAGACTGGAAGGGGTCAAGCACGGAAGCGTCATCCAGAAAGCCCTGCAGCTGTGTCGCCACCGCCCTCTCAATTAATCTGCCCAAATAGGGCAAATTAGAGACCGGCCGATAGTTGGCCAATTCAGCCGGGTCTAAAGAAGTTTTTTTCAGGAGAGGGTGGACCATCGCTTCCTTGAGTGCCCCTGGGAACTGCCCCTCTAAGAGGGACTTGTTGATAATATCCCTGAGGGCACCACAAAACCCCTCATGGCCAACTTTAATTTGCCATGAAGGGCACGGGTCA
>NW_015166721.1:4061-7417 GCF_001447785.1 Gekko japonicus | reverse complement strand
GGCCCAGAAGAAACACCCGGGGGCCAGGCCCCGGGGCCCCCACGTTTGTTACGGGCCCGCCCTTAAGGGATGCGGAAGACCCCTCTCTTTTTCCAGACTCTCTGGGCCCTTTAATCTGAGACTGCAGAACGGCCAGTGGTCGCCGAACTGCACAGGCCTCTTCCTCGCCTGGCCCCCCTCCCCGCTCGCGAGGGCAGCTGTGCTCCAGGTGGAGACACAGCAGGGCTGGCAAGGTGCCCGGCTCCCCGCAAAGCTTCTCCGTCGTCTGCCAGGAAGCGCTTAGCCGCCCCCCTGCCGGATCCCCTGCGAGAGTGCTGCTCTGCACCTGCTCCCCCTTTTGTGTGGTGCGCACACCCCCACAGAGAACACAGAAGGCACACTTCACGAGGGATCTCTTGGTCTCCGAAGGATCACCGCTCTCTCTCTCAGAACCTTTCCCCTGCCAAACCCCGGGGCTTGTGTGAAAGCCCAAACAGCTTGCCTGCTCTCTGTCTGAGGTCAGCAGGCTGCAATGCAGGGACCGGCGTTTTCTGAATGGGTGCAGGGGGTGTGGCTTGGTGCGATGCTGTGACCTTTCATTCGGCACGGAAAAGCAGCGTCTAGAAGCCCAGGAAGTAGCTGAATGCAGCATCCGCCCAGTTCCCGGCAGATTCGGTAATAGGATATGGATTAGTCATTCTTGTCCAGGCATTTATGAATTTAATTAAGGGGGGGGGGGCTAAGAGTCAAAGGCTTAGGCAGTGACTATGGCATTTGCAGTTTCTGTATTGTCGAGGAGCCTGGCCTCTAATCACCGCCAGGCATTCAAAAGGGTTTTTCTGCTCAAGGCTCCGTAGTTAATAAAAAAGAAACTCCCACCTTTCCCTGGGTTTCATCCATGGGCTTTTTAATGCAAATTCTAAGAATGCTACTTTGAAATCCAGCATTTTGCTCTTTCCACTTTTCAGGCACCAAAGCTGAACAGAGGGTTGGAAAGCGGTTTCCTCCGGGAACTAATTGCCGATGGGTTCCCCCGTGTCCAGTGCTAGATCCAGTCATGTGGCAAAGCCTGATAACAGCTGGCTCGTTTTCTAAGCGCTCTTAATTGCTTGGAGAGGAAAGGGAGATGCTATGTGAATCCTGTCTGGCATTGACTTCCTTCAGCTATTGATCAGTTCCCTTTGATGCACACTGGAAGGGTGTTTTAATTTTTTCTCGAGAAACTTAACCGGACTAATCAGCCTTTCAGAAAGTCTCTTCTGGCTTGCTTCCTCACCCACCCGTGGCATTTGTCCTGCTTAATGGGGTGGGGGGAAGAGAATTATAAGATTTATAGATGTTGGTTTTGGAGCACAGAGCAGGACTAAACATGGACCCAACCAACCATGCCGCTCGAGGAGGGGCGAGAACCCAGCTCTAGGCTCTACATCATTATTATTCTGCGAGTCCAGTAAATGCGGTCCTGTCTTTCCCAGATACCTGTGCTGGAAAGGCAGTCAGGTGGAGCATATAGTGCTTGATATTTCAGTGGTCCCATCACCATCTCCAGTACTTGATTGGAATTTGTTCTTGGGACGAAGGGCTTAGGGTCTTGAGGTGCATTCTCCCAGCATCAAGAGCTCCTCCCACCAGAGAAGAAGAAGAGTTTTATACCCTGCTTTTCACTACCCAAAGGGATCTCAAAGAGCTTACCATCACCTTCCCTTCCTCTCCCCACACCCAGGCCGAGTTCAGACTGGCAGTTTGGCCCGGCAGCCAAACGTTTCAGGAGTGTTTCAGGAGCGGATTAAAGGGGCGGGTTCACACAGGCACATCTGCCAGGCGTCCCCCAGCCGCACTCAAGCTGTCTTATGCCGCTTCCCTCCCGAGTTTAAAAAGTACCAGGTGAAAGTGGTAGCAAACCGGTTGATTCCGGTTCCCTGACATGTGGACGCAAGCGCTGCTAAGGCAGGAACAACCCGCAGTCATTGATAATAGGTGCTGGCTGTTTCCCCAGCAGGCGCCCACGCGCATAGGCGCATGCAGCGGAGCGTAGAAACAGCTGCTAACAGCCCGCTAGGGGCGGGCCGACAGTACAAATGCTCCCTTGCGCTTCCTCCACGGTATCCTCCTGCTTCATTCGCTGCAGTGTGAACGGGAATACCGCAAACAAGCCGTTCTCGGTCTGTTCCGGGTCTTCTTTGCCACGACTCCCTAGCGCTTCAAATTGCCAGTGAAGGTAGGTAGGGGCTGAGAGAGCTCTGAGAGAACTTGTGACCGACCCGAGGTCACCCAGCAGGCCGCATGTTGAGGAGTGGGGAACCAAACCCAGTTCTCCCGATTAAAATCCGCCACTCTTAACCACTGCCCCAAACTGTCATCAGCAAGATGGAGTTTATCCCATAAGAGTAGGGTTGCTAGGTCTTTGGTATTGCCCTAGATGGTCTGGTATTTTTACTGACTGTTTTGGGGGTGGGGAGGACTGGGGAAATCCCAGACATTTAAATGTCTGATATTTTAGCGTTGTGAATTTGCAAGGCCTGGGCAGCATTCGGGCTCACCTGCGGGCCAAGCCAGAAAAGAAGACTCGGGGTCAGTGCCAGGCTATGCCGGCAGAGGGGTTGGGCTGACTGATGCCACCCTCACCTTCAAAAGATGGCCTTGGGAAGGAGGCCGGTGGGCAAAGGAGGTGTAGGGCCTGCTGGAGCATCCAGGAGGACAGCCTGTGCTGCTTCGTTCGGGGGGGGGGGGGCCACAAGCATGGACAGCACAGCTTCAAGAGGGAACTAGATAAACATATGGAGCAGAGGTCCATCAGTGGCTATTAGCCACAAGGTATAGATAGGGACTCTCGGTCTGGGGCATGTCATGCTCTGTTCTTGGTGCTTGGGAGGGGCAACAGTGGTGGGGCTTCTAGTGTCCTGGCCCCACTGCTGGACCTCCTGATGGCCCCTGGTATGTTTGGCCACAATGTAATGCAGAGTGTTGGACAGGATAGGACATTTGGCCTGATCCAACACTGGCTTTTCTTATGTTCTTATATGGAGCAGAGGTCCATCAGTGGCTATTAGCCACAAGGTATAGATAGGAACTCTCGGTCTGGGGTGAGTGCTGATCTGTATTCTTCGTGCCTGGGGGGGGGGTCAACAGGGGGAGGGCTCCTAGTGTCTTGGCCCCACTGTTGGACCTCCTGATGGTACCTAGTATTTTTGGCCACTGTGTAATACAGAGTGTTGGACAGGATGGGACATTGGCCTGATCCAACACTGGCTTCTCTTATGTTCTTATATGGAGCAGAGGTCCATCAGTGGCTATTAGCCACAAGGTATAGATAGGAACTCTCAGTCTGGGGCAAGTGATGCTCTGTATTCTTGGTGCTTGGGGGGGGCAACAGTGGG
>NW_015166721.1:3634-3860 GCF_001447785.1 Gekko japonicus | reverse complement strand
ATGCTCTGTATTCTTGGTGCTTGGGGGGGCAACAGTGGGAGGGCTCCTGCTGTCCTGGCCCCACTGGTGGACCTCCTGATGGCACCTGGTATTTTTGGCCACTGTGTAATACAGAGTGTTGGACTGGATGGGCCATTGACCTGACCCAACATTGGCTTCTCTTATGTTCTCCCCCCAGTGCAGACAGCATGCTCCACACTTTTTACTGGGAAGAAGTGGCCCTGGG
>NW_015166721.1:0-1931 GCF_001447785.1 Gekko japonicus | reverse complement strand
CCATACTATATACAGAACAACATTTCTTTCATTACATATTCTTTAACTCTACTAAGACTGGGTAGCCATGTTTTTCTGTGGCAGTAGAAAAGAGCAAGAGTCCAGTAGCGCCTTAAAGACTAACAAAATATGTGGCAGGGGAGGAGCTTTTGTGAGTCACTGCTCACTTCTTCAGATACCTATACTATACTAGCTAGACTCTCAGCCTAGGGTCTGAGAGTCCCGGGTTCCAATCCGTACTCTACCATGGAAGCTTGCTGGGTGACCTTGGGCCAGTCACACGCTCTCAGCCTAACCTACCTCGGTCAGTGGTTGTGAGGAGCAAATGGAGAAGGGGAGTAAGTTGTCAGCTACCTTGGGTCCCCAGTGAGAAAAAAGTGGAGTAAGAACGTAAGTGGAGTAAGAATGTAAGAAGAGCTCTGCTGGATCAGACCTGTAATCCATCTAGTCCGGCATCCTGTCTCACACAGTGGCCAGCCAGTTCCTCTGGAGGGCCAGCAATAGGGCAGAGAGGTTGAGGCCCTCCCCTGAGAACATCAGAGGAGCCCAGTTGGATCCGACCAGTGGTCCATCTAGTCCAGTATCCTGTCTCACACAGAGGCCAACCAGTTCCTCTGGAGGGCCAACAAGAGAGCATGGAGGCCAAGGCCTTTCCCTGATAAGAACATCAGAGGAACCGTGCTGGATCAGACCAGTGGTCCATCTGGTCCAGCATCCTGTCTCACACAGGGGCCAACCAGTTCCCCTGGAGGGCCAACAACAGGGCAGAGAGGCCGAGGCCTTCAGAAGAACATCAGAAGAGCCGTGCTGGATCAGACCAGTGGTCCATCTGGTCCAGCATCCTGTCTCACACAGGGTCCAACCTGCATGGCCAACAACAGGGCATAGAGGCCGAGGCCTTCAGAAGAACATCAGAAGAGCCCTGCTGGATCAGACCAGTGGTCCATCTAGTCCAGCATATCCTGTCTCACACAGCAGCCAACCAGTTCCTCTGGAGGGCCAACAACAATGCAAGAGAGGCTGAGGCCTTTCCCTGAGGGTGCCTCCTGGCTCTGGGATTCAGAGGATTAGTACCTCTGAATGGGGAGTTCCCCTCAGTCACCATGGCTAGTAGCTGTGAAGACATGAAGAATAATCCTGTTCCATTATCTTTTAAAATATTTATTTTTTAAAAAGGGGGGAAAACTTCCAGCTTAAATGAAGTTTAAGGGGGGCGGGAGGGACAAAAATATGGCAGTAGTGGTGGATCCTATGCATACGTTTCTATGCAGCCTTAAAGTCTATACCTGTGCTTTCCATGGATCTTAAGTTGCGACTTACTCTGCAAAACATCATGTTTAGGATACAGTGGACACCACAGTGACTCTTTAGCAAAGGACTAAGTAAAGGGTCCATTTTCGTTGACCGTCATTTGACCTCTAAGAGATAGGTAAATAGTTTAAAAGTACATAAAGCATCCTCAAAAATGAATGTTCAAATGCAAAATTAATATGAGCTATAAATTCCTCCAAGAACAACCGAATGACTAAACACACCCAAAACACAGGATTGAGGGGCGTGCCCTGTGAGTTACAATGACAACAGTTAAGACACTTTAACTTTTACTAAAGAGTCACTGTGGTGTCCGGTATATCCTAAACATATGTATTTTTGCTGAATAAGTCGCAACTTAAAATCCATACAGAAAGTAAGTATAGACTTTAATACAGAAAGTAAGTATAGACTTTAAGGTCGTATCCCATCGCTTTGGCAAAACAGGGCCATCTAGCTCCTTATTCCTTATAGCTCCTTATTGTTGTAAGTGTTGGATGCTTCAGAGAGTGATAAGGTAATCCTTTTTACTTGCCTTGTTCCTTGTTGGTTGTACGAAAACATTCCCAAGAGGCAAACCAGGAACTGGCATTTTAAAATGCAATTATGCTCTGTTTCCA
>NW_015166720.1:4988-7554 GCF_001447785.1 Gekko japonicus | reverse complement strand
ATTGAGCTATCCAGTACGACCCCAAGATCGTTTCTCTCTCTCGTCTCAGCAAGGTCAGGCCTCATTAGCCTAGAGTTGGAGGGTGGGATTTTCTTTCCAATGTGCATCACCTTACGCTTACAAACACTGAGCTTCACTGGCTACTTTATCGTCCCCTCACCCGGTTTGTGGAGGTCCTCTTGGAGCTCTTCACGGTCAACCTTGGTTTTCAACATCCTGAATATTTTGGTGTCATCTGCAAAGTTGGTCAATACATGACACACCCCGAGTTCCAGATCATTGATGAATAATCCACGCAGCGGCCACTTCCAATATAGACTACTGTAATTCGCTCTACGTGGGCCTACCCTTGTGCCTGACGTGGAAGCTCCAGCTGATGCAGAATGCGACCGTGCGGGTCCTTGCGGGGACCCCTTGGACAGCACATATTCAACCTGTGCTGCGTGGGCTGCACTGGCTCCCAGTGGAGCACCGAATCCAGTTCAAGGTTCTGGTGTTGACCTCCAAGGCCCTCAGTGGTCAGGGACCCATGTATCTTCAGGACTGCCTCCTTCAGTATGTCCCTGGAAGAGTGTTACCTTCCAGCAGTAAGGATCTGCTCGTGGTCCCTGGCCCGAGAGAGGTCTGACTGTCCTTCTCAGCCCTGGCCCCTGCCTGGTGGGATACTCTGCCTGAAAATACCCAGGCCCTATGGGACTTTCTACCTTTCCGTAGGGCCTGGCAGGCAGAGATGTTCCACCAGGCCTTCGACTGAGGGACAGCGACGGTTGGCACTCTCATACCCTCCCACCCAGCCCTCCATACCCCTTCACTTAAGTGGGCTGGTTAGAACAGCAATTTTTCACCATCTTAGATAACTGTTTGAAATATATTGTTTTTAATAGTTTTTAATGTTATTTAATGGGGTGTTATTTTGATATAAGCCACCCTGAGCCCTCCTTGCAGGGAAAGGCAGTCTAACAAGTTCAATTTAATTTATGTAATTAATTAATTAAATAGTACCAGCTCAATATCAATCCCCGTGGGACCCCGTTGCTTACTTCCTTCCATTGTGAGAACTGTGCGTTGATTCCTACCCTTTGCTGCCTGTCATTTAACCAATTTTTAACCCATAAGAGCACCTGTCCTCTTACGCCATGACTGCTAAGTTTACTCAGCAGTCTTTGGTGAAGTACCTTGTCAAAAGCCTTTTGAGAGTCCAGGTATGTAATGTCTACTGGATCTCCGTCGTCTACATTCTTGTTCACTTTCTCATGGAACTCCAGAAGGTTGGTGAGGCAGGACTTCCCTTTGCAGAAGCTGCAAGCCTACTGTTGATTTTTTTGACATTCATTACAGAAATCTCATGCTCAGTGTTCTGAGCCTAGGACTCAGGGGATTTAAGTTATTTCCTGTGCTGGTCAAGACCATGAGAAGGCATCATGACACATTTGTCTACGAAACTATAGCCTTCTCCAGAGAAATAACTACAACTTCCTACAAGGAAAGGTACTGGGTGAACTTGGACTTCCGGTTTTATTTTTATTTATTTATTTATTTATTTGGGATTTATATCCCGCCCTACCCATGCGGCCCAGGGCGGCAAACAAGCGGCAACGCCGGAGATAAAACATAAATTACAATTAAAACCTTAATAAATACAAATTAAAATGGTGCTATACAGTACATTTTAACAGTTCAAGGTGGTCAGTGTCCCTCACTGACGGCCGATGGTATAAAAGCAGGAACGCCAGAGTAATGATCCTCTTGTGGGCAGAGTCGGCCCTCACCCAGAGCCAGGTAGATGGTAAATCAGGCCACAGTGGTGGTATAGTGGCGACGTCAGCGGCTCCTACTCGAAAGCCTGGCGGTAGAGCTCCGTCTTGCAGGCCCTGCGGAACTGCACTAGGTCCCGCAGGACCCGGATCTCCGCCGGGAGCTCGTTCCACCAGATAGGAGCCGCCACCGAAAAAGCCCTGGCCTTGGTTAGGGCAAGCTTGATATCCCGGGGGCCCGGGACCTCAAGGAGGTCCAGACTCCCCGATCGCAGCGCTCTTGGGGGAACATATGGGGAGAGGCGGTCCCTCAGGTAGACTGGACCCTGGCCATTCAGGGCTTTAAAGGTAAGAACCAGCACTTTGAAACGAATCCGGTATGCTATAGGCAGCCAGTGCAGCGCTTGCAGCACCGGCTGGATGTGGTCCCTTCTTGAGAGACCCATCAGCAGCCTAGCTGCAGCATTCTGCACTAGCTGCAGCTTCCGGATTTGTAGCAAAGGCAGCCCCAAGTAGAGAGCGTTACAGTAGTCTAGCCTCGAGGTGACTGTCGCGTGGATCACAGTGGCCAGGTCCTCGTGGCTGAGATAGTGGACCAACTGCCGGGCCAGCCGAAGATGATAAAAGGCTGACCTAGCAGTGGCTGCCACCTGGGCCTCCATTGTTAATGAAGAGTCCAGGAGCACTCCTAAACTCCTAACCTCCCGCACAGGCACCAAAGGCACCCCGCCGAAGGTCGGGAGAAGGAGCCCTAACTCCCGGCCGGTCCGACACAGGCCCAGGACCTCCGTCTTTGCCGGGTTTAATTTCAA
>NW_015166720.1:0-3128 GCF_001447785.1 Gekko japonicus | reverse complement strand
CCCTCTACACTCTGCCGTGACCCACCGCCATACTTCCCTCTCCCCAAGAGCACTGGAATTGGCTGCCCCAACATTGAATAACTGGCGGGCTCCGTAGAAACTTCAGACCGCCAGCTAATAACGCTCAGCACTAGTCAATCCAATAACTGCAATATGAAGACAATTAGGTGCTATGCAATGTAAAACGGGTTCCTGAAAACCCAAATTCGGGGTACTACTCCCACAACCAGTTCAGACCCCAGCAATCATTCCAACAGCCAAATACACGCATACACTCACACACGCACTCACAATTCCAGTAGGCCCACTAATACGGGGTCAACAATCTCCCCAAGTTCCAGTAAGCTGGCCGCAGTTCTTCACATTGATGGTAATTTCACACTTCCAGCACTAGGGGGCTCTGGTGAGGAATAGATCTCCACCCGGCCACCAGGCAACCCTAGTAGGCCTCAGTTCGCTCTTGGCCCTTCCAGCCGACTATGTCCCAATAGTGTTGGGGTTGGTCCTGCTCCATGAGTCCCTGCCCACTCGGTGTTTCACGTGGGCTAAAGACCCGGCCACAGTTCAAGTGGCCTCGTAACATGGATCTCCGGGATTGACACCCCAGCCTCTTCAGATCTTAAGAGTAGAATAGGGTAGAAGGGGAAGAAGGGGGGGAGGGGTAGGCAGCTGAAGGGGCTCGGTCCCGGCTCTCACACCGCCAGTCGGCTCACACCTGACCCGCCGGCTCTCTCACCGCCGGCTAAAGCCCCCGGCACTGCCTCCACCTCGCTGGTCGCCACAGTTGTCGCGTATCAGCAAATGGGACAGTCTCTCTCACAGACCCCAGCCGATATCGGCAAGTAGGCCCAATCTCTTCGGAGAGATATGCCACTCCGTGTCCCAGGCTGCTCTCACTGCACCCAGGGACACTGCAGGGCTCCGTTCTCCGGAGAACACTCCACTCCGAGTCCTAGACAAGCTCCCACCACTCCCAAGGACCCAGGCTCTCCTGGGAGGGGGCCGCGCTCCACGTCCCAGACGAGCTCTCACCCCGTCCAGGGACACGGCGGGAGGTCTACCCTTTAATTTGTTCTTCTCCGCACTCCTCACGCTGCTCCCCCGACTCCCACGAGGCACCGACAGTGCCAGCCCCGGCAGCGCAGCGCAGGCTTAACACGGCCCCGCTATCGTAATTCAAGCCCCTCGTTTCCTCCACGGCTCTTCACCCTCCGCGGCTCAGCAGGACGGCGGCTTGGCGTCTCCGCAGCTCAGCGGGTCGCAGCTCTGCGGCTCGGCGGCAGCTCAGCGGGTCGGCGTCTCCGCAGCTCAGCGGGTCGGTGGGTCGCAGCTCCGCGGCTCGGCGACTCCTCGGCGGCTTGGCGTTTCGGCGTCTCCGCAGCTCCCCAGCACTTCCGAGTCCTCTCCAGGCTCTCCAAGTCCTCGATATTATATTATTGCGGTCTCAAGCCAGGAACTCTCCTTCCACTCCAGCTTACTTCCAGCTTACTTACTTACTCCTACCTACTGAACAAGTTACTCTACAATTTGCAGTTTAAACTAAACTAAAATCCCATAGCTAAACGTACCACGGGGGAGCTCAGCACCAGAGCATCCACCCGGTCGCCATCTTGAAGAAGGAAATGGACTCACCTCACGGACGGCACGCTCACGGACTCACCTCACGGATGTCCCGGGGGTGTCTCCGTGCTCCGGCGGACGGTGCGGGTGAGCAGGCTCGTAAACCCCCACAGGGGCCCGGGGGTGGGGCCCTGGCCAAGGAGCTTGGAGGGGGTAGCCTCTTCGATGGTGGAATGCCAGAGAATCGAGGCTCCCCCTTGCTCCAGTGGTCCGTCTAGCTGAGAGACCGAACAGTAAAAGTGAAGCCAGCCGGGTCAAGCTTGGGAGATCGAGCGCAAAAAACGATGAAAGAAAAGGGGTCGGAAGACCAACTATGAACGTGAGTCAACCGAGAATCGATTTTTAAACAGAAAGACGCTCCCTACCCAATGCGGCGAGAAGCAAAAAAGGGCGGGGGTGGGACGCCTTCCATGCACATAAACCAAGAAGCGAAAAGGGAGGGGAGCGGAAAAAACTAACGTGCAATTGCCCAGAAGTACTCACACATCGAGCGGTACAGATAAGCGCATATTCAGAGACTGTTAAATTTTCGCGAAAGTAAACAAGTAGAAAAAAGATGGCGGGGAAGAGGGACAGAGACAAAGAGAAACTTTTGAAAACGAAACCAGAGTCCCCGAGGCCAGAAACGACCAGTGAGACGACGAAAGCGATGACTGAGGTCATGCGCCCTCTGCTGGAACAGCTAAATGTTTTTAAAGAACAGATGTCGGCAGTAACAGCAAATATTACGGCGCAGGTTGAGACAACCCTGAAGGTGGGGGAGAGCGCAGTCAGAACACTAAAGGATATTCCATTTGAAGTTAGGCAACGTAGAAAGAAATACAAAGAACTTGTGCTTTTCCTCCAAACAAATTCAATTGGATACAAATGGCTGTTTCCAGAAGGAGTAACTTTCAAGATTAAAGAAAAGAAACTGAAGATTGACTCTGTTCTTAAAGCTAAATGAGCAGCTGGGAAGGTCAGAGGACGAGAAAAAAGAAGAGGACGATAAGTCCAGTGGCAAGCTGGAAACTGGTTCATCTGGTGAGGACTCTTTGAGAAGGGGGCAGCAGCCCCAAAAAGTCCCTACAAGTTACGGAAGAGGGAGAAAAACAAGTAAAGGCTGAAGGACTCTGAATTGTGCCTTTGAGAACTTCGGTTCGGGAGGAGAATGGGGAGCACTTTTATTGTGCAAGTAAATGTAAAAGGGAAGGGATAAAAGGGCTAAAAGTTTGACACAGTTCATAAGTAGCACAACGATGAAAGACTCTGGATTTTAAAGAAAAAGCTACTTAGAAGATCTAACTTGGGTTTTTAGTTAGTAGTGGGTTCTTTACTTTCTCCCGTATATGTAGTTTCCCTTTCCCTTTTTTCTGTTTAGTTATTTGTAGTGTATAAAAAACCAATAAAAAACTCCCCTCCGGGGGAATTAAAAAAAAAAAAAAGGAAAGGTACTGGGTGAACTTGGTCTGGACACACACTGAGCCTAATCCACCTCAGTGCCTTGTTGTTATTCCTCCTCTAAAATA
>NW_015166719.1:3696-7852 GCF_001447785.1 Gekko japonicus | reverse complement strand
GGATGAAAACAAAGGCACTTTTTGCAATTCTGTCATTTTTCTTTTGACTAAAATCTTTGGGGAGTCAAATATCTGTGCCATGAATTAAATGGCTGCAACTGGATGCAACAATGAGACAATTTCATTTTGGTCCACTTGCTGATCACAGGTGGGCAAGAAGATGGCAGTTGGCCAACTTGACTTGGTTCCATTCAATTCCTTTCCTTCTCAGAGTTGTGAGGAACACAAATTACATTATTGTGAGTTGAGATGGTAAACACATGCTGTGTCTATTAGCACAACAGCTGCCAAAATCCAAAGCCAGTGTAAAGTGAATAGAATTCAACTGCCAAAAGGCAGTATTATTTATTTTACTCTGATTCAGCAGACAGAATGTTGGACTTGGCAGGGCTGGCCTTACCATGAAGCAACTGGCAGAAGCTTCCCCAGTGGATGTCCATCATCCTGCTTTTAATTTCCATAACTATGTGTCATTGAAACAAAAAGGGCCTTAGTCCAGAGCAGTGAAGGAGGTGGTACTATTTTTTTACTTATTTCCTTAGGCGCAAAAATGTATATGGCCAATACTAGGTACTTGGGAGTTCAGCATAACCATGGATTCCAGAATGGATTCCAGAATGGCCCAGGGAAACTCACTAGATCATATCCTCAATTCACCACACAGAAAATGGGAATAAAAGTTGCAAAGATCCATAAAAATAAGCACAAAGACCCCATAGCTCATATAGAGTTCTAAAGAGAGACTGTAGACTTTTGGGACATGGGGATATGTTCCAAGCTCGTGAATTCACCTTTGAAATAAGTAATAATTAACAATCTATTTCTGTATGTCTAGCATTTTTAATGAGAAATAACCAGTGTCTTTATTTATTTGTTTATATACCTCATTTATACTCCACTCCCTGCTGGGGACCCAAAGTGGCTTACATCATTATCTCCTCTATCCTCTCTACAACCCTTTGAGGTAGGCTGGGCTGGGAATGTGTATTTGGATCAATGGCAAGTCATCAAAAATAATAAAGGACAGCATGGTAGAATTTTTGTTTTAAAAGTGATAGTAAATGCATTCCTCTGCACTACTGACAATCCAGTTGTGCCAAACTGTTTCACCGCAGTGTTTCAGATTTATTAGATGAGAATCTGATGCCAAGTGGTGACTTTCTTGACAAACCTTGTCAATGCCAAAAATGAAAGCATAAAAATCCATTTGTGGTTATTTTAACATATAAAAACTTGACTATTTAATGCTGCTTGCAGACTTACACCCTTCAAAGTCCATTGACTTCAATGATGGGAAACACAAAAGAAGGCATGAGCTCCATGTTGAGTATGTGTGAAGATTCAATAGGACAAGTGAGGGTCTGGGGTTTCTTTGCAAAATCGTAGGTGAAATTAACAATCACCGTTATTAATCATAACCATTATTCATTTTCTTTAATTGTGTAATATAGAGCAGTTATATTTTATAACCCATAACTAGGGTGATAATATTTTTCATTATAAAATGAGCAACTCCAATTATAAAATAATAACTGCAGTTTACGAGAATTTGACAGTCAGTTGCAATAAAGTGGAATTATTTATTAGCATCCTGCATACATTCTTCAAAAGACCTTGCATTATCTTGTCATCTAAAGAGGATGTACTCTTTTTACCTTATGTCACAGAGAAGGAAGCATTGTTTTCTTAAATACATACTCAAAAGCACCCTCGAGGTCAATGCTCAGTTACACATTTAGGGCACATTGAACCAATATCCTTGTGATGAAAATGTGAAGTATATGTCCGTGCAGACATACCTTTACCCATATTTTAATAAAATTGCCTTCACAAGACAGCCACTCATATGTCCCAAAGCTGTGGTAATCTTCAGCACTTGGGCTGATCCAAGGGCAGGGATTTAATTCTGGGGTGTGCTTTTTGACATGTTTAAAGTTCTCTAATGAATAAAGCCAACAGCTTATGGCTGCCTGGACTGTCACTCCTTGCCCCTGAGGGCCTGAAGGTCTTTAAAACAGGCCTCCTAGTTTGTATTTAACTACCTTGTCCACAGAGGTCTTGAAGGGTAGAGCAGATCAAAGATGTGCTGTGCACATAAAAAACAGCTGTCCTTCATTTACCGTTAATTAACTACATCTGACCAGATTTTTTACAGCCTCCTTGTCACATATTCAACAGTATATAAGCCCTATGACCTGCTCCTAAGTACTGTACCATTGCACATATTTCAACAAAATATAAATCTGAAACGATAATCTAAATAAATATTGCAAGAGGAAGAAATCCATGGCTCCAAGTTATAGGGCCGCAGCTTCAGAGCTAATAAGCATCAACTAGGTTTACGTTGTAGAAAACAGATTTATACTACAACTGAGGCATGAAAACTGCAAAAAAAATTTAGGATCATCATAAAAATTTGGAAACTACTTTTATTTATTTATCTATTTATTTTTATTTATTTACTTTATTTCCATGCCAACTTTGTACTCAATGGTGACCCAAAGAGGCTGACATTGTTCTCCTCTCCTCCATTATAGCCTCACCCTGTGAGGTGGGGTAACCAGAGTGAGTGCCTGACCCAAGTCACCCAGCAAGCTTCCATGGCAAAGAAGGGAATTCAAGCCTGGGTTTACTCAGATCCTAGTCCGACACTTTAACCACTACACTGTGCAATCTTAAGCAGACATACATCTTTCTAAGCCCATTGACTTCAATTGATTTAGAAGGGTGCAAGTCTGTTTAGGATTGCACTGTAAAATATTTACAGTCCTTAATGAGCAGCTCTGTAGCATAAGAGAGGAATCAATGCATATCTCATTTATTCAGATTTTTCAAGAATGTTTTCCGGTAGACTGCTGACCAGGAGGACCTCAGAGTCTATTAAGAGCTCACAAACTCTAGCTGCAACTAAACACTTTTCAGTCCCATGCCTAGGGTTGCCAGTTCTGGGTTGGGAAATACCTGGAGATGTTGGGGGTGGAACCTGAGGAGGGTGGGGTTTGGGGAGGGGTGGGACTTCAATGGGGTATACTGTCATAGAGTCCACCTTCCAAAGTGGCTATTTTCTCCAGGGGAGCTGATCTCTGCTGCCTGGAGATCATTTGTAATAGTGGAGGATCTCCAGCCACCACCTGAAGGTTGGCAGCCCTACCTATGCCTTTCAGTGTGGGTAGCTCAGCATTTGCTTGTTTGGGGCTGGGAGTAGTTCTGAGTCTGACCAGCAGAGGAACTGACTGTTGTGGGGCCACCCAGTTCTCCAGCTGGTAGCAGTGTTCTGACCATGCAGTGGAATCCCACGTCCCTCAACCAGGGCCAACAACATAGACATGGTCCAGCAGAACGACAGGGATCAGGACCGCAATTACAGGGTGAAAAAAGGGAAGTAAGGGGTTAAAATAGCAAAGCATGAAACTGGATCTACCAGCCAATCAAATTTGTAGGGGAAAGGCCAGGTCTCCTACCAGAGTCAGGGAGCTGTGAGTGGACCAGCCTCCTCTCTAGAATGGTATTTCAAAGGCAGACAGAGGCCTGGCCAATGAGGACAGACTGATCTTGGTTCCAGGCACTGGAGTAGCCAGCTGCAGGAAAGGAGGATAGGGATGAACCTTGAATCTTTTCTTCTTTTCATAGTCAAGGCCTTAAAATGAGAATTCAAGCAGCCTTCTTGACAGGACACTGCACTGGTGCAAGGGAGCCTGAAGAATTAAGAGTGCTGGATGGATTGTGCTCAATAGCATGTAACAAGCTGCACAATTCTTCTGACAGAATGGCTGTTAGCTTCAGTTTTTAAAAAACCCTTCCTCAGTCCCTTGTGGTAGTTACCATAAGCAGACAAAGCAACCAGTAGAAAATTCTATGATTATTGTACTTGATTAGCATAATAGGGAAATTATGCTGTCCAGGTTGGGAGAAGTTGAATATTGCAATCCTAAACTTTGCAGGAAACCAGACAAGGGAAAAAATGAACCACAAACCTGAAAACTCTGGACAGAACTAGATATGTGCAGCTGCTGTGAAAAGCAGCACTTCCTGCGGCTCTGCTTATCTCCTCTCATAATGTCTAATATTATGAATTGGGAGTTTCCAGCAAACGCTGGGCAATGAAAAAGAGCAGAGACTGGAAAACTTTCAGCACAATGACTTTGTTAGTTCTAGG
>NW_015166719.1:2075-3662 GCF_001447785.1 Gekko japonicus | reverse complement strand
CTGCTCCAAACAGCCACAATGATCCTATTACACCTGGTTCTGGCTTCTGTCATCCTTGCTAACCTTAAAATTATTCTTGCTACATCTGACTAATTAAAAAATATTGATTCAATTTATCACCTTCCCTTTATCTAAATAATCAATTAATGCTCCTTAAATATATTTGCAAGTTACCTCAAGCTCATTGCAGATTGAAATATTGAAAGAAGCGTGAGATAGTTTACGTTTTAATAAACAAGATTTTCACTTGCTGGTAGGAGAGATCATCTTCACATTGTTGGATGCTAAGATAACCCAGTACCATGGTCTCTATAAAACAAGGATGACTTATTTCTTTGCTCTGGTTTAAAGCACTATAGTTGGCATTTCTACAGTCAGAAAGTTTTATAGCCAACCACTTTGAACTATTAACAATACATGTATGGGAAGATTTACAAAAATAAGGTGAACTGGAAGAATATGTCAGACAGAAACTCTGGAGTCAGAATTTTGACTTTTCACAATTGGGTTGAAAGAAAATTATTAAAGACTCTCTGGAGACTTTACAATATGCATATTTACAGTGCCATCCTAAGCAGAATTGCAGCTTTTGAAGTCAATGGGCTTAGAAGGGTATAACTCTGTTTAGGATTACACTGGTAGTTACCATGACAGTTTGAAGACAACAGTGGGCCCCAACTTTTGACCCAAGTGTTAATCTTTTAGAACCTAGAAAGCTGCAATTTATGCAGGGGAGGGGTACAGAAATAGAGATGATTTCTAGATCTCACAATAGTGGCAGAATGCTTAAACATGTAAAACACACTCAGAAGATGACAAAAAACCCTCCTGACCCCAAACTGGTGATTAGCATTTCCCCAGGTGTGTAAGAAAGGCCCACGAGAACTAAGCACTGAGGCAACCCTTCCTGCCCTCCCTCTTGTAATCTGCCTAAGTTGACACAAGCAGCATCAGCACGGTGGTGTTATGTCACTGCCCGGGAAAGCTCAGAAGTTACATCATTGTGCTGTAAAAACTGCCAGAAACTCTATGGTAGAGTTACCATGTCACCAACACTATGCCTCACCCAGAATCCTGCCAGTTTCCAATGTGAAATACAAAATGTTGTCTTGCTCCCATTTTAAAAGCATAAAACTGTACAGTGTATTTCGTTTATACTGATTGTTGGAAATACAATGCAAAGAACTATTCAAACCTGGAATCCAGAGTCTTGACATCTGAAGCAGTGTGATTCATTCTATCATCTCAAGACTCCGTCAATTCGCTATCACCTCATTCTCCTGCATATGTGAATCAAGCTTTGGCAAAGGTGTGGGGAAATGTTTTCTTCTTATTGGAGCAGGGTCTTTTTAGTTAGCTGTTCATTTTTCCCCTACAATGTTATTTCCTGTTTGTGTTTCTCATATTGCTAGGGCAGCCAAACCTTTACCTGGAGACTGTACCTTAAGGTTGCAGTCACACGCGTGAGATAACACGGGGGGAAGGGAGGCTATTTGCTCCATGGGAATCTGACCCACAGTTGCGCAATCACACAGTCCCTGGGAGCTGCGGGGGCAGCCCGCCACTGCATGATCAGACCCAACCACG
>NW_015166719.1:0-1770 GCF_001447785.1 Gekko japonicus | reverse complement strand
GGCATGGAGTCAGGATGGCCCAATCAGACCATCCCGACACCATGAGAGTGCGCTGGCACGATCACACAGGGGAAAGTCCATTCCTAGCCCATAGCAAACCCATTTGCTACCGGACTTGCCCTAGTGTTTTTTTTACTCCACTTCTGCGGGGGAGCAAAACAGGTTGCTGATGAGTGCAGGACGCTTCCCAGATGTTTGCGTCTGATCACGACCTTAACATCTGCCCGACATTTGCGCCTATGGTGTGGCTAATTCTGCGTGTGATCGCACCCTATGAGTTCCAAGACAGCAAAGAGGAGTGCAGCTGCTGAGCACCCTCTCTGTGCTCTAGCAGACCCTTTACCCAGCCTCTTCTCTCCACACTGTAGGACAAATCTAAGACCTGGTTTAAACATGGTGGTGATGGTCAAAAAGAAGTGGCCCGGCAGCCCAGGCAACATTACAAGTGCCCAGAGTCTTGCTTAAACTAAGTCACTGGGAATGCATCTCTGTTATGTATGCAATATTAGCAAAGCAGCCAGACTTAAAGCTGGAGACACACTTTAATTTTAGACTTCATAAGATGTCAGGCCTCAGTACGGCTTGGGTGAAAATAGCAAGGTTCTGGGACTCTGCAACCCGCTAGCATCAAGAACACATTTCCAGGGATAACTGGGCCGTGGGTAACTCCAAAGTAGCAATCAGGATTAAGAAGACTGGAGACAGAGTCAGACCAGGCAAAGGTCAAATATAAGGTAGCATTATGGCTCCAAAAAGTGAACCATACACACTTGTATTGAAATAATGCACTTGCATTGAGAAGCAATTGCTGAGTTGGGAACTTTTTGGATGTAGTGGGCAGGAGTGAACTCTGGCCACCAGCTGACTAGATATGTAGGTAGTGTTGATACTGCTTGGTTCGATGGGAACTTTTCCCTGGGTGGAAGGATTAGCCCCTCCCCCCCAGTCTCCCAGAATGGTTGGTTTGAAAGGTGATGCCACACTCTAAGCTGCTTCTTTCTATTGGAATCAGCTTGAGAGTCATGTTTTTTCTCAAACAAGGGTCTGATGTCCTTCCCACAATTATCTGCCTGTCAATCCTTTCCTAACAATGCTGCAAGTAATCATATCCCTAAATAGGCAAAGACAGTTTCAAAGGCACTAATGTGTGTACCTTTTAAAGAATCCTTTTGAAATTCAGGCCAGATGCTACTGACATCAGTAGAACTCGCAAACACTATTCTCATCCCATTTACTTAGGCTTACTTCTAAATGACTGTGCTGAGGGTAGAAACATAAACAGTTATCTTCGGATTTATGGTGGTTCTTTCCAGAGCTTTATTCAGGTTAGACTGCTCACACAGTAGGGTCAGAACCACTTCATCAGGTCCTGCCCCTGAGTTACACTTGCACTTATTTGAAGGTCTGTGTTGGTCGTATGTATACATACATGTGTATCTGTATCTGTATAGTGCTGTCCTGCTTTTTCAGGGTTTATTATCATGTTGCAACCCTGTATGCACACAGGATCTATGCATACATTCAGATAAATGTACATAACCAGGGGCTGAGTCTTCTGCCGTGGTCCTGCTGTCCTCTTACCACATGCATTCATAGAGTCATAGTCACAGAGTTGGAAGGGGCCATACAACCATCTAGTCCAACCCCCTACTCAATGCAGGATCAGCCTAGAGCATCCCTGACAAGTGTTTGACTGGTGGTCCAAAAATTATTTGCTTTATTTTGCTAACAGCACACCACTGTGGTGGTGGTGGAGGAGGAGGAAAGTGC
>NW_015166718.1:0-7662 GCF_001447785.1 Gekko japonicus | reverse complement strand
TTTTTCTACGAAACAACCCCTGAAGGAAAGCATAGAGGTCCGGGGGAGATATGAACTGAGAATCCTGGAATTTACAGAGCTATTCTGAACTGAAATTGTGCAGGAGCATTTATACCAGATTGGAGAAAACCACAGGAAAAATATAAGGTGTGTTACTGTTTTTCCCCTAAAGCTTGACTTGGAGGAGGAAGAAACTTCCCTCATGCCAGCAGAACCCACACACACACACACCCCCAAAGGGAGAGAAATGGCAAAAGGCGTGCACAGCCTCCCAGCAAACACACGGCCGGTGATCCTGCACGTTCCATCTGACCTCCCCTCTGTTGTAAAATAGTAAGAAGTGTTTAATACTCAGACTATCAATGGATCTTGCTCTATTGGAAAGAAGAGATTTCTTTGCTTTTAAAAACCTTTATTTCTAAAGGTAAAAGGTACACGGGATAACTACAAATAAACACAACACTAACAGCTACATTTTCTAAGCTGTCTATAGTCAACACTAACACAGAGATAAAGGAGAATCTGTCCTTCTCGACCCCTAGAAAGGAAGTCACCTGAAACAAACAACCAATCTGTATCACAGTAGAAGCTACTTTTCCTGGGCTAATTCCCCATTGGCTCAATGCCAGGTATCCCTTCCAGGTCAGTCTAAACAATAGCAATACTAGGCAAACAAGTTAACCCTATAATGACTGAATTGTCAGACCTTGTAAACACATGCATTTCCAACACCCTCATGCCAGCAGAAGCCGCCCCACTCCCAAAGGGAAGAGAAACGCCGCAGGGCTGAAAAGAGGCACACACAGCCTCCCAGCAAACACATGGCTGGCGATCCTGCACGGATCCCAGCCTGGCCGTTCCAGCTGACCTCTCCCCCCACACTCCCAGACAAAACAAACAACCAGGCAACTCACCTCAGGAAGGGCAGAAGGTGGGCAACAGAGCAATACTTCTTCTGGGCCAGGGTATCTCCAGGAGCACGAAGCAGAGGACTGCCAGGCAGGGCAGCAGCGCCCCCTTTCATAGGGCAAGCAAACCCCAGCTGAGGGGAGGCGGGGCCAGCCCAGATTAGGAAATGCAAATCATACTGCTGTGTTTTTGTGCTCCCGCCCCTGTGCTGTGAAAAAATTGCTGTTCTGGTCGGGGAAAATTAGTGCGCCAGCACAGCCTGGCGCAGCTTAATAGGAACCTAGCTTCTGGTGTCGGGTTTCTGAGGCAAGAGACATTCAGAGGTGGTTTGTCATTGCCTGCTTCTGCATAGCAGCCCTGGGCTTCCCTGGCGGACTCCCATCCAGATACTGGCCGGGGCAGACCCTGCGTAGCTTCTGAGATCGGATGCGATCTGGCTAGCCTGGGCAATCTAGGTCAGGGCTGTATTCTAATAGCTACAGTTTATGTTTATTCCATGGCTGGTGTTTAAAGGTCCATCAAGGAACCCCCCAGTCTGTGGCTGTGTAGGCTGTACCCTTCTATACCAGAAGAGAGAGCAGAATGGGGTGGGGAGGCAGAGAAGGAGGCAGATCAGAGGCTGTAAGCAAGACAGAAGAATGAAACTTGGTATTACACATCCTGTCTTGTGATGACTCCATGTGGGCATCAAGCTACAAAACAAATTGTCCTTGATATTTTGAATCGCAGAGAGATTCAGTTATTCCCGACTGATGGGGATCTTCAGAATGCCTCTCACTGGATTTGCTCCTGCAATAGCTGAGGGATCCTCTGAGACCAGTCTTCTGTGCTGTCTGCTGTTGGATTTCTATGTGGAACAACTAAACGCACTGTGCCTATTTTCCTGTGCAACTGTTCTGCTGATAGTTTCCTACAGAATTCTGAATGATTGCATGAGCACTACATCTTGAAAAGACGTGGTATTTATTCCTGGGCCCAGAGATTTGATTTACTCATGTACTATAAACCAAAGTAGTTTTGTGGAAGTTGGCTTCTCACAAGGGCACAAATTCTACCCCTACTGTTCTTCGTATCTGTCCCTGGAAAGCCTGCAGTCCCATGGGAAAGACAGAGTCTTATTTCAAACATTATTTTCTGGCTATAGAAACAGTCCACCTCACCTCTTTTAGCGGAGTATCGAGGGCTCCTGAACTCCACAGGGACACAGACTAAGACTGGGCAGCTAGCAAAAGACATGAGAAGTGCTGCTACATGGTTGTTAGGGCTGAAGACCCAGAAGTCTTGTTAATAAATTTTCCCTCCTGAACAAATAAAAGGTAAAGGTAAAGGTGTCCCTTGCTCAAAAGCCAGTCGAATCCGACTCTAGGGTTGCGGTGCTCATCTCCGTTTCAAAGCCGAAGAGCCAGCGCTGTCCGAAGACGTTTCCGTGGTCATGTGGCCGGCATGACTAAACACCAAGGCACACGGAACGCTGTTCCCTTCCCACTGAAGTGGTCCCTATTTATCTACTTGCAATTTCTTGCTTTCAAACTGCTAGGTTGGCAGGAGCTGGAGCTAGAGACAGGAGCTCACTCCATGATGCGGCACACTCGGGTCTCGAACTGCTGAACTACTGACCTTCCACAGCCTGCACATCTTTTGTTCCCTCTAGCGGTCGATTTGATATTAGATCAGTTTTTAACAGTAGAAAAGAGGAAGAGTCCAGTAGCACCATTGTCAGCTAGCTGCCATGTTTCCATTGTATTTTTCCTTCCCTGTCTCTGGCGCTACGGCGCTTCCTTGCTCGCTGCTGTGCTCGCTTGCTGTAAACAGTGATAGGGAGGCGCTCATGAGACTGTACAAGCTGGTGCTGGCAGACTGGGTTATCTGACTGGCCTTGAGAAGGAGGGAGGGCTTGCGTTCCACTGTTGGTGTGAATATTTCTGCTCTCATGAGGCACGGAGACTCTCCCGTTCATTATGTAACCTCCCACCGGGAGAATTCCCCCGTGTGCGCTTGGATTTAATTTGCTTAGCCATTTGCCTCATCCTGTTATATGTAGGTATGCATCCGCCCCATTGTCATTCCTAACAATATCCCTGTAGATCATGGCAACGGACCTATAATCTAATAAAGCATAACACTTCCCTGGAATTGTGTGTGAAGATTTACTTGCTGTTGAACCTGACACAAATTGTTAGGAATCCCTTTACCCCATTGAACCGATTCTCTCCTGAACAAGATGAGTGGCGCCGTGGGGGCAGGGGTTACCCTGACAACCACGTCGGTGACTACCCCGACCACCACATCGGTGCCTACACCGACTACCACAGCGGTGCCAGTGACGATACATACGACGGTGCCCACCAGTGCCCCAACCACAACAGCACCGGCGGTACCCACCCCGACGACTTCGGGAACAGGGCAATGGCCCCACGGATGACAGTGAGATCAGGAGGGCCGGTGTCAATGGATGGAGGGGCCACACCTCGGTTGGCGGTATCATTCATCCCTGTGCGTTTGGGAAAGACAGTGACCTACCCCCGCAAAGACAGAGACGGGCCGGCATTTGGGAGACTCCACACAAACTACCTGGCCAATGCCGGGGAGTCAGAGTCGGGACAGTATTTTTGACCCCCAGTCGAGCTCAGGGAGCTTCGGGATGACCCCGGGTAGACCCATCACGCTCCCACCGAGATCGTCGCCCACTGCCCAGCCGGTCCCTCAGCTGCCTCCACAGCCACCTCCCCCCCGCTGCCTCCCCCCCCACTGCACCCAGCACAACCTGCAAGCCCCGTACCACCGCCAGCCATGCCACGGCCAAAGGACTTACTTGACGTTACTTTTGATGGCGACCCGGAGAACCTCTCCTTTTTCATCGTACGGGTGGTGAAGTTTGTTGAGCACTGGGCTCATCTGTTCCCTGATGAGGAACAACTAGTGGATTTCATTACTTCCCACTTGCGGGGTGCGTCAACTAGCTGGTATGTGGGCCTCCACAACCTGGAGGCTGTGGAGTTGGGGAGCGTTGATGCATTCATGTGGGCGCTCAGAGCCCAGACTGCATGGCGGGTGAGAAGGTGGAAGCGTTTCTCCGCACTTTTAAACAAGGCAAGTTATCTGTTCGGGAGTACTCAACTGAGTTCCACCAGCAAGCAGCCAAAATCCAGGACTGGTCCGACCCAGTGTTCGCGCAGCATTATCGATTAGGGCTGAATACGGACATTCAGAACTCAGTCTTGGGAACCCGAGAGCCAAGAACCTTGGCGGCCTGGATGCAGGAGGCGGAGAGCGCCGAGAGCCAATTGCGCACTATGCGGTTGGATAACGCAGTAGTGGCTGGAAGGGCAACGGCACCACCCCACCCCAAGGCAAAGGCCACCCCGATGTTGCCGTCAGTCAGAGAGCAACGGATGAAACAGGGACTTTGCTTAAAATGTGGGGAGCGAGGCCATTTCGCAGCCAACTGTCCTCGGGGGAGGCGAGAGGATCGGTGGGGAAAGAAGGTGACAAGCACCCAAGCGACTTACTTCCCAGAAAAGGAACGGTGAAAGTCTAAAACCCCCGCGCCCTGCAAGCCGAGGTGGATGTGCTGGAGAATGAGTCGAGCGGGGAGGAAGAGATGGAACCTGCGGGAAAAGGCCAGGTCTTGCTGTAAGTGTCACTGAGCAGCAGGACCCAGCAGCGGAGGTGCCTAAAGTGGTGAGCAGCTATCCATCCCTCTTTTCATGACTGTGACTACCAATGTTCCCTCTAAGCTGTGGAGTCTTGTGAGCAAACATTCTACTTTGTGAGCTACCGGCATGAAAGTTGTGAGCAAGCGATTTGGCTGCTGCATACATTAGTTTGCTCTGGAGCCATCCTTCCTGAGCCAAGGCAAAAATGTGTGAGCCAGAGGCTAAAAAACAGTGAGCTAGCTCACACTAACTCAGCTTAGAGGGAACCCTGGTGACTACTGTGAACCCCGCTATGGACACGCATATTAGGGTTTGGGGCCTCATAGACTCAGGGTGCGGGCGAGATTTAATCAACCCCTCCTTGGTCTCAGGACTGGACGCTGACGTGGTTCGGTTGGCCAAGCCTTTAGTCTTCACCCAAATGGATGGGTCCCCGATGAAAGAGCCCTGTAGATTCGAGACTGTACCCTTACGCATGGGGGCTGGGGATCATTGGGAAGAACGGACTTTTATTGTGTCCCCGGGGGCCAGATTTCCCCTGGTATTGGAAACCCGTGGCTCAATGGGCATGATCCATATATTTTGTGGGGCGACAGGATTGTCAAATTCATCTCCCCCAAATGCCAAGGCCATGTATGGAACACGAAGTGGGGTGTAGCTCCTGGCAGTGACCAAGTTCCGGCGTGTTTAGCTACCGAGGAACTAGCCAAAATCCCTCTGGAGAAAGTGGAGTTACAGAAAATTATTGATAAAAACCTGGCCAGAGGCTTCATCCGGCCAGCCTCTTCCCCATTTGCAGCCCCCTTTCTCTTCCAGAAAAAGAAGGATGGGGGTTTGCGGCTTTGCACCAACTACCGGGGGTTGAATGCTGTCTCCTCCACAAATGCTTACCCCATGCCGTTAATCAAAGATCTCTTAGCCAAAGTAGCTAAGGGAAAGATCATTTCGAAGCTTGATTTACGGGACGCTTACTTTCGTGTGTGCATACGGGAAGGGGGATGAATTCAAGACTGCTTTCAATACCCCTTGGGCCAGTTTGAATACCTGGTGATGCCATTTGGTCTTCAGGGCACTCCTGGAGTCTTCATGAATTTAATAAATGAGGTGTTGCATAAGCACCTGTTTAAGGGGGTTCTAGTCTTCTTAGACAACATTCTACTGTACTCCTCCGACAAATCCTCTCATGTGCAGTTGATGAAGGAGGTGCTCAAAACGTTGCACAAGCACAAACTGTTTGCCAAACTGTCAAAATGCGAGTTCCATCAGACTGAA
Source organism: Gekko japonicus (assembly GCF_001447785.1). Taxonomy (NCBI): domain Eukaryota; kingdom Metazoa; phylum Chordata; class Lepidosauria; order Squamata; family Gekkonidae; genus Gekko; species Gekko japonicus. The sequence continues at coordinate 1,825 of NW_015166718.1, read as the reverse complement.
ATCGACTTTCTTGGTTATCACATCTCACCCCGCGGCATAGAAATGGATCGGGAAAAGGTAAAGGATGTATTGGGGTGGGAGGCCACCAGAACTCACCAGCAACTTTAAAGTTTCTTAGGGTTTGCAAATTTCCATAGAAATTTTCTGCCGAACTTTGCCAAACCCGTTTTGGCGCACTCAGAGAAAACAAAGAAATTTGTGGTGCAAACTGATGCCTCAGATGTAGCTATGGGGGGAGCAAACCTGCAAGAAGGGGCAGACAGCAAACTCTATCCTCTAGCATACGTGTCCCGCAAATTCACCGACACCGAACGTAATTGGTCGGTCTGGGACAAGGAGGCAGGGGCCATCTGGCTAGCCTTCTCCACATGGAGACATTGGTTGGAGGGGGCGAGGGGGCCGTTTGAAGTGTGGACGGATCACAAAAATCTCGAAGTCCTCCGTAACCCCCAAAACCCAAATGCCAAATAACTTAGGTGGGCTGATTTCTTCTCTAAGTTTCAATTCACCCTACACCATTTCCCAGGCAAACCGAACTCTCTGGCGGATGCCTTGCCCCATCTCCCGCAACATGAAACCGACGCGAGGAGGTTCTAGGTTCCATGTTCACACCTTCTCAATTGGGCGGAGCGGTGACGACACGAGGGCAAGCTAAATGGACCCTCCCTTTAACCCTTCCTCCAGGAGGATGGGAAACCAAGTTTGCCGCTGCCTTTTCAGAATTTGACAAACAGGAGGTGGAGGTGGCGGGGGATTTGGTGCAAAGGGAGAACGGTTGCTGGTATAAAGAAGAAAAACTTTTTGTTCCGAAACTTTTGTGGGGGGAAGTAATGGGCCTGGTACATGGATCTAAGCCGGCTGGCCACACGGGCTTTGTTAAGTCACTGCATCTTCTACACTGCCAGTTCTGGTGGCCACACATGCACAAGGATTTATCTCTGTATGTACACTCCTGCCAAACATACATCATGTGTAAACCTTGTAAAGGGAAACCCTTCGGATTATTGAAACCATTACCGACCCCAAATAGACCATGGGAGGTGATTTCCATGGATTTCATCATGGACTTACCCCCTAGTAAATCCATGATGGTAATTTGGGTAGTTGTGAACTTATTCTCCAAACAAGCCCATTTCATTCCATCCCCCAGTTTGCCGAGAGCACGAACGTTGGCTAAAGCATTTCTCAAACATGTTTTCAGATTCCACACGCAGCCTTCCAAAATAATAACAGATAGGGGCTCCCAATTTATCTTGAAGTTTTGCAGGGAGCTCATGGAACTTATGGGCATACAACGGGGGCTGAGCAGTGGCTACCACCCAGAGACTGATGGACAGTCAGAACGTGTTACTCAAACACTTGAACAATACTCATGGTGTTTCATTCAGGGAAAAGCAGACAGAGGGAGAAGATGGCGGAACGGCGCGGCGAGTGAGCGCATTCTTGGGAGCTCCCGAGATGCTCACTTCCACTTTGTTCTTTTGAGGCCACCCGAGTGTTCGGGGGGGCTCACTTCACCCCCTGGAGGGGGGGAGGAGCAAGGGGCTTGTCTGCGTCAATTCCTGTCGATGGCGATCGCAGGAATCCAGACGCTGTGCCCCAGAAGCAAGGACGAAGAAGGGACGGGACATGGAGACGAGGATCCATGTTTCCCAAAGCTGCGACCAACCGTTTGTTTTTTAATCATGTAAAGCACAAGTAACTCATCAAAACTTTTTCTTTTACGTCTCCGCATGCTATTTTAGAAGGGATTTGGAGCTAGGAGCCTCTTTGTTACCCCCAAAGCGACTAAAAGTGGCTATTGAAGGATTGGGGGGAGAAGCGA
>NW_015166717.1:8093-8319 GCF_001447785.1 Gekko japonicus | reverse complement strand
ACTAACAAAATTTGTGGCCGGGTATTTTTTATCTTATTTATTTATTTAATATATACCCCGCCCCTATCCCACAATTCACCTTATTGCTACTAGTTACCTCCGTGCTTCAGAGGAGACAGATGGCGCGCAACAACTAGGCCTCAGTTAATTACTCTTGCCACTCCACAATTAAGGAGGACACATTTACACATCTATCTCCAATTTTGACATATTTATTTGCTTCACC
>NW_015166717.1:6235-7088 GCF_001447785.1 Gekko japonicus | reverse complement strand
CTGCCGGAGCTCCGCTCCTGTATGCTCCCGCAGGAAATGACCCCTGCCCCTAATAGCTATTTCCAAGCCTCTCCCAGCCGCTGGAGCTTTGTCAAGGGATACGCCTTACTGTTAATCATTTCCACCCCGTTTTAGCGTCTGCAAATGGCTTTACAACCTCTATCTGATCCCCATAACTGTCCTGTGAGGTAGGCAATGCTGACGGGGACTTGCCTACGACCATCCCATAAGGTTCGTGACCAAATAAGGATTTGGATGTGGATCTTCCAGTGGCCAGGCCACCGGGGTGCTCGCAGATGAGAATGGTGCTGACGCAAGGGCAAGAATGGCCAAACTGCGGTTCGGGAGCCACATGCGGCTCTTTCACGCATATTGTGTGGCTCCCGGCAAGGCAGCTGGGGAAGCGAAGGGGAGGCGTGCCTTCCCGATCGGTCTTCCCTTCCCCAGTCAGTGTTCCCCTCCCTGGGTAGGCTTGAGGTGGAGGGAGGGAGCAGAAAAAGAAAGCCACTTTAAATGCATTCTCTAAAGCATCCCCCACCCCAGTCGGCTGACTTGGAGAAGGCATTTGTCTCTTTGAATCCCTTCTACAAGCCAGCCCGGGGAAGGGGGGGCTTGGAGGATACATTTAAAGTTGCTTTCTTTCCACCTCTCCCTCCCTCCCCCCATTTATTTCCTTTCTTTCCACCTCTCCCTCCCTCCCACTCCCCATTTATTTCCTTTCTTTCCACCTCTCCCTCCCTCCCCCCATTTATCTCCTTTCTTTCCACCTCTCCCTCCCTCCCTCCCTCCATTTATTTCCTTTCTTTCCACCTCTCCCTCCCTCTCCCCATTTATTTCCTTTCTTTCCACCTCT
>NW_015166717.1:0-5788 GCF_001447785.1 Gekko japonicus | reverse complement strand
ACAAATAAATACCGTTAGCAAACAAACACCATTGGACAAACAAATATCATCATCAATGTCTGTTTTTTACCCCGTTTGTTTTTATTTTTGGCAGTCTGATGTTGATAACAAAAGCAAATGCGCATATCTTCCAATAAAAACGTACGTGTAATATTTCTTGCGGCTCTCAAACACCTGACATTTATTCGACGTGGCTCTTACGTTAAGCAAGTCTGGGCACCCCTGCGCAAGGGGGAACCCGGGGAAGAGATGAAACAGACGCCCCACTAATCTCTTACTGTGCTGGAAAGTCTTCTAGAAAGAGAAGTCTTAACCGCACTGTGTTGTGCAATGTGAACGGTATTTCTCGGAAGGGGGCTCAGACCCTTATTCCTGAGGGTCAGACGGCACTGAGTTCCCAGGGGTCAAATGGAGAGCAAACCACAACCGCTAACAAACACAGCAGTACCCTCCTGACCCCGGGAACACGATCACAGAGTTGAACATTCCTGCAGTATGGCTCCATACAGTTCCAAAATCTGCTGCACTCCCTCAGTCCGGCCAGCTCAAATTTGCAATGCCTCTGCTCTCCGTCTCTGCAGACGTGTGGACCATGACAACATTCGGGTCCAGGGCCCCGACAGCATTCTCCACATGACACGCACTCCCAACCCACGCATTCGGGTTCCTTCCCCGCGGCTCAGCCGCAATTGTGACCTCTGGCAGATTAAAGGGAACCAGCGGTGAGCAGAGAGGGAAGAAAAGTTCTAACGCTGGGAAAGGGAGGGCTGACTGAAAGCTCTCCCAGCGGGGAGAGAGAGGGAGAGAGAAAGCAGGAGCTATCAAAAGAGATAAGCAGTAAAAAGGTTTTTCCTCACGAAACAGATGCAAAGAGAACGTTCGAGCTGCCCGCGAGTCCCCAATTTACCGTGTCCCAGCCACCCGCTGGCTCCCGCGGGTCAATTAAACCCCAAAGCTAGATTTTCTGCTACCTCCGGGGAAAGAATCAACAGTCACGGGGCTCTCTTCTTCCTCGTGTCTTAATTAGTCGATTTATATGCAAGGGAGGTTACCAAACCCAGCATGTACAACACAGGGGCCGAGCGTTCCCCTGTCCAACGCCACAGCCCCGCTTGTCTGGGACTGTCACAAACTGTCAGGCCCGCTTAGGACTCTTCAACTCGATCACTACAGGTGCACCGCGCGGAGCCAGGGTAATATTGGCATGCAGCACATCGCCTCACATTTCATCTTCCCTTCCCCCCGTGCCGGTGAAGGCGCCGCGCGCTGGGAGGCAGCGTCTGGCAGTTGATTTACCAACAGCAGCTAACACGGTTTCCTCGCCACGGCCGGTGCGGTGAGCAAGCGAGCAGGGGGAAACAGACAAACAGCTACAAATAAGGTACCCGCTCGGCCTTCCTGCTCAATAGAAGATCTCATCCATCTTCCGGCAGTCCTCGCTTTGTCCTCTAGTCTCATAGACCCAAAATGGGGCACAGTATACCACAGGTGGTGTCAAAGAATGTGGCCGGCCTTTCCAGAGAGACAGAGAGAGACACGAGCAACTCCCAAGAGAAATTTCAACTTCGTTTGCCCACATACCTCACTCTCTCTCTCATTTAGGGGGCCAATTTAGACATTCAGCAGAACCACGCGTACTCTGGGCCAAGGAGGAAAGATAATTTCATTTTTAAAATAGGGGGCCAATTTAGACATTCAGCAGAACCACGCGTACTCTGGGCCAAGGAGGAAAGACAATTTCATTTTTAAAACCCTCCCTCCCACCCTCCCCAAAGCAGCTTTTTGTTGTTCAGTCGCACAGTCGAGTCCGACTCTTTGCGACCCCATGGACCAGCTCCCTCCAGTCCTTCCGGTCTTCCGCCATCCTCTGAAGTTTGCTCAATTCCATGTTCATTGCTTCTATGACACTGTCTAACCATCTCATCCTTTACCGTCCCCGACTTCTTTGACCTTCAATCTCTGCATAGACAGATCCCCTTCCCTTTTATTCTCACTATCACCCTGACCTGCGACGATTGTCCACTAGCTTTCCCCTCCATTGTTTTACAGAACCCATGTTGGAACAGAAATTCCCCTCTGCATTGCATGCTGCTGTCGCTTTCTTTGAGCATCGGGTTTTATGGTACCCTCTATACTGTGTGCCACTTTCGCTTTCTTTGAGCATCGGGTTTTATGGTACCCTCTACATTGCGTGCCGCTTTCGCTTTCTTTGAGCATCGGGTTTTATGGTACCCTCTACATTGCATGCCGCTTTCTTTGAGCATCGGTTTTATGGTACCCTCTACATTGCATGCCGCTTTCGCTTTTTTGAGCATTGGGTTTTATGGTACCCGCTACACTGCTACAGTGCTGCTTTCACTTTCTTTGAGCATCAGGTTTTGTGGTACCCTCTACACTGCGTGCTGCTTTCGCTTTCTTTGAGCATCGGGGATATGGAACAACTGATTGGTTTAGCATAGGAAAAGGAGTACGACAAGGATGTATATTGTCACCTTGCTTATTTAATATATATGCAGAGTACATCATGCGAAATGCTGGCCTGGATGAATCACAAGCGGGAATTAAGATTGCTGGGGAAAAGATCAACAACCTCAGATATGCAGACGATAGCACTCTAATGGCAGAAAGTGAAGAGGACCTTAAGAGCCTCTTGCTCAGGGTAAAAGAGGAGAGCGCAAAAGTGGGCTTGAAGCTCAACATCAAAAAAACTAAGATCATGGCATCCGGCCCCATCACTCCTTGGCAAATAGAAGGGGAAGTCGTGGACGTAGTGACAGACTTCACGTTCCTGGGATCCTAGATCACTGCAGACTGTGACAGCAGCCATGAAATTAAAAGACGCCTGCTCCTTGGGAGGAAAGCGATGGCGAACCTAAACAGCATGATAAAAAGTAGAGACATCACCCTGCCAACAAAAGTCCGCATGGTCAAAGCAATGGTATTCCCAGTAGTCATGTATGGCTGCGAGAGTTGGACTATAAGGAAGGCCGAGTGCCGAAGAAGAGATTCGTTTGAATTATGGTGCTGGAGAAGACTCTTGAGAGTCCCTTGGACTGCAAGAAGATCAAATCAGTCAGTCCTAAAAGAAATCAACCCTGACTGTTCCCTGGAAGGCCAGATAATGAAACTGAAGCTCAAATACTTTGGCCACCCAATGAGAAGGGAGCACTCACTGGAGAAGACCCTGATGCTGGGAAAGATTGAAGGTCAAAGACGGGGATGGCAAAGGATGAGATGGTTAGACAGTGTCATAGATGCAACGAGCATGAAATTGAGCAGACTTCAGAGGACGGTGGAAGACAGGAGGGCCTGGCGGGAGCTGGTCCATGGGGTCGCAAAGAGTCGGACTCGACTGTGCGACTGAACAACAACTCTGTGCCCTAAGCCCCACACTCTGCTGTTGCCATAGCATACAGCTTTTCATAATTCCATGCCAAGGTAAGCCAAATTCCAGCCCCAAACAGTCTGCCTCAAAAGAAGCATGCAAATTAAGTACATTTGCATGACACGGATTATTTTTCATGATTTGCGTGACAATTCCCTCCCCCCCCCGTTTTGCATAATTTATTCTGCTTCTGCTTATTGTCGGACACTGGCGCGCTCCCTGCCCCGTGCAGCTATGCAATCAGTGGAAATTTGATTCGGCTGCTCTCCTGCCTTCCAAGGCATTTGCTCACCCGCTGTCGAACATACACCAGAACGGGCTAGTTCATTTGCTTTCCCTCCCAGCCCTGCCATACGAAAGATGGCTGGACAGCTGAATTCGGGAAGGAAGAGGGATCCTTTAAGGACAGGCTTTTTTTCCTTTCCCCGACTCATTTTACTGCCGTCAATCTTCAGGTAACAGCGACTGAGCCAGCATCAAGGACAGGATCACTTTCACAGAAATAGAGGTGAATCCTACCACTTAATACTCTTTCACCACCCAGCAATCAGCCCCAGAACCTATTCTCTGTCACACACACACGTTTAAGCACAGGTTACAGTGGAATACTGAGTCAGGCTCTATGCATGCGTGGGTTCGTATCTCATCCTCGTCGCCAGTAAAGTGTATCAGACTCAGGCAGCTCTTAAACAAGTGAATTCAGCTTTATTGAACCAGAACGAATCAACACGAAAAAAAACATAGGAGCCTGAGCTCCTTTTAAACATCTCGGGCTGGGAAGGCCACGCCCAGGTGAACGGTAAGAACCAATCATATTTACAAGATAAAGACCAATCATTGTTGTTCCCTCCAGTCACAATCCTTAGCTCTGATTGGCCCGCTGTCCGAAGCAGCCAATCCGAACGTAAGCATTAGGATACCAGCTTTTAATATACCTTTGCCTGAAGCTAGGCGTGCAGTAGAAACCATAATATGTAACAGGCTCCTAGTGGAATACCGAGTCAGGTTCAGGGTTTTAGCAGCTCACAAAGTAGTATTTTTGCTCACAGGACTCCACAGCTTAGAGGGAACATTATGTAGTTGTTTTTCTTGGTTTTGCTTTTAACTTTTTTATAGGTTGCACGTCGCCTAGAGCCCCACATTATGGGGAATAGGCCGTCCATAAGTTGAATATATAAATGAATAAATAAAATACAATGCGGAGGAAGAGACGCTCAGTAGGCCAGGATGATTACCTCTTTTATAAAAAAAAAGCGGGTTCCAGGCTGGACACAGAGACAGGCAATGAGGCGCGGGTAAGAAGAGAAGAGAAGAGAAGAAGAGATTGGATATCTACCCTGCCCTTCACTTGGAGTCTCAGAGCGGCTTACAAACTCCTTTCCCTTCCCCTCCCCACAACAGACACCCTGTGAGGTGGGTGGGGCTGAGAGAACTCTGACACAAACTGCTCTTTTTCAAGAACAGCTGTGCCAGAGCTTGTGACTGATCCAAGGTCACACCAGCAGGTGCAAGTGGAGGAGTGGGGAATCAAACCCGGTTCTCCCAGATTAGAGTCTGCACGCTTAACCACGACACTAAACTGGCTCTCTAAAAAGACGGAAACAGCAGATAAGATCAGCAAGCCCCAGAGAAGCGACGGGGGAAGAGGAAAGCAAGGACTGATGAGCAATGGGGAGCTTTTAAGACATAGATCAGGGGTCCCCAACGTGGCGCCCACGGGCACCATACGCCCACCCACACCTTTCTTGGTGCCCGCCAAGTGTTTTTAGTAAGTGGGAGGGCCAAGTAGGGCTTTTGCCCAGCAAGGCTTCTTATCATCAGCCACTGAAGATTTGTTCGCCTGTGCGAATTTTTCAAAACATCGGTTCGGCGCCAGCTGCCGCTGCGGCACAAGCAAACCACGGCATTTATTTCGTGGCTGTGCCCACCATGTCGCGTCAGAATTCCAAAGGTGCCCAGGGGGTCAAAAATCCTCGGAGACCCCAGGGTGAGAAGCTTGAAAGTGATGGGACCAGGGCACAGACGGAAAGTAAGGGAGGATTATAAATCTTAGCAGCGGGGAGAAGGAAGATGGTCTACTCTCCCGCCCTCTAAGCGTTCCTGTTTTCCCCCCTCTCTCACCCGTTTGCCATTTAAAATGCAAGGCAACCGGGATGGAACCCTACCAACACCCCACTCAACAGCTGTTAGCGGGAGAGTTCAAAAGGGTTGCTTCAATTTCCTCCCTGGCGCTCGTCAGCTGGCGGGACAAACATCTCTCGCCTGGGTGCTAAGATGCCCGAATGCACGGTTGTTTTCAGCTGAGTCACATGTCAAGGGGATCCAGAGACTTGGAGATCACTTAAAATGCGGATTAGCTGCTCGTTAAGACATTCAGAAGGAGCTGCGGTGGCTCAGGTGGTT
>NW_015166716.1:4674-8359 GCF_001447785.1 Gekko japonicus | reverse complement strand
GATTTCAGGAAATGCCATGGAGTCCAACCACCACAGCTTCCATTTTCTCCAGGGGGAGCTTTATAGTCTGGAGAACAGCCGTAATTCCAGGAGATCTCGAGGCCCCACCAAGAGGTTGGCACCCCTAGTGGGAGACCACCAAGGAAGTCCAGGATCTCTATGCAGAAGCAGGCAATGGGGAACCACCTCTGAACATCTCTTGCCCTGAAGACCCTACGGGGTCACTGTAAGTCAGCTATGCCAGTCACACGATTTCCCACATGATTCCACAAAGCCTTGAGCAAGAGAAATGGCCTTTGAAGAAAACCTGGGACTCATAATGCTGGATTCTGCCCCCACGACCAATTTACATATTTGCCGAGAGTGACTGCAAAAGACACAGACTAATCCCATCCCTGCCATTCCATATTCACTTCATTTATACCCCGCCTTTCTGACCAGTGAAGACCCAAATGTTTTATTGTATTCTGCATTTTTAAATTTGAATTTGACAGCCACCTTGAGCTAGGGTCGCCAGCTGCCAGATGGTAAATCCAAAAAGCTGGGAAACTTAGTGTCACAAAGCTCCAGGAAGAGCAAAATCTGCTAGGAAAAACACCATCACAAAGAATGCCAAAATATGGCCCTGGTCACACAGGAGGTTTTGGCCCGCAAGAGGGACGGATTGGGGGCACAGCAAATGGGTGCAATCACACCGCAACATCTGGGAAGCGGCGTGCACCCGTCCCCGATCCGTCCCTTCAGGCTGAAAATGCGCTTTAAAAAACTCCTAGGAAATAGTAGGACCAACCTGAAATGCCGCAGCAAGCGCGGCCGTGGGATCGCCGCCGAGCCCGTCTTCAGGAGCATTCGAGGCTCCCGGCTGAACTGCGCATGCACACACATGCGCAGCTGGCTGCCTCGCTCTCCCTTCTGTGGCTTCTCCCCCAGCATCTGATCGTGCCGGGGAGCAACTGCGCGGCGGCTCAGGGGATCTGTCTGATCCCGCCGCCGCGTGTCTCTTTTGGTGCGGCTCTAAAAAGCCGCACTTTGGCCGTGTCAATTTCCCCCGTGTGACTGTGGCCTGGGTTGTGCAGAAAAGAAGAGACTCTTACCCCCATATAAAGGTAGTGTTGAATCATCCCTCAGTAAGGAGAAATATTTCCATAGTAGCTTTCAACCATTTGTACCTGATGTGAAATGTCAAAATCACATACAAACATGCTCTGGATGTCGTTTTTTTTTTTTTTTTTTTAATGATACTGAGGTTGGAAGAAGGAAAAGGGATCCACTTTGGAATCTATCACACCTTTACATTATTTCATAGAGAGTCCAGCTCTTAGAGTTGCCAGGTCCCCCTCAGGAGATATGGGGGGGGGCAGGGTCGCCAGTAGCAGGTTGGGGAAACTCCTGGAGATTTGGGGGTGGAGCCTGGGGAGGACAGGGACCTCAGTGGGGTACAATGCCAGAGAGTCCACCCTCCAAAGCATTTGTTTTCTCCAGGGGAACTGATCTCTGTAGTCTGGAGATGAATGGTAATTCCAGGGGATCCACAGGTCCTACCTGGAGGCCGGCATCCCTAAGCTGTGGTGTAGTGGTTAGTGTGCTGGGCTAAGATCTGGGAAGCCCACATAAGAATCCCCACTTGGTGCACTTTCCTACTAAGAGAACATAACATAAGAGAAGCCATATTGGATCAGGCCAACCTTCTGTGCCACACAGTGGCCAAAAACACCTGGTGCCATCAGGAGGTCTACCAGCAGGGCCAGAACTCCAGAAGCCCTCCCACTGTGGCCCCCCAAGCACCAAGAAGACAGAGCGTCACTGCCCCAGCCAGAAGAACATAAGAGAAGCCAATGTTGGATCAGGCCAATGGCCCACCCAGTCCAACACTCTGTGTCACATGGTGGCCAAAACCCAGGTGCCATCAGGAGGTCCACCGAAAGGGCCAGAACTCCAGGAGCCTGGTCTGCCTTTCTGCTAACCCAAAGAGCATCTGTCCTGTTAGGATGACGTTTCAACTTGTTCACCCTCGTCCAGCCAATTAGTGACTCCAAGCACCCTCAAAGAAGCATTTACCGCTTCCCTTACCCACTCCACCAGTGCCCACCTGGCAGCTTCTATCAGCCAGGAAGGACAAGGGCTGAGAACAAAGGCTGTAGGCCTCACTGCTCCAAAAATCTTGTCCTCATCGTCGGGCTCCACAAGTTGAAAGGTATCCTGTGAAGTGAACAAGCAGATGGAGAGGAGAGGGAAAAGAGGAGAGGAAAATGAAGGTGGGTCCCCATTGTGTGCGTGGGGAAAATGGGCAACACATTTTTAAAAAATGCTTTGCAACGTTTGAGAGGGGGTATGGCTAAAGTCCTCTGCAAGAGTATTCAAAATGTCTGTGAAACAAAATATTTCAGGCTAGTCTAAGCATCATGGACAGCATATAGAGGTTTACATCTTGAAGTATCTTCTTTACAATCCACCTTTCTCACTGAGATTCAAGGAGGAATTACACAGTATAAGACAATGCGATCACATGGGCGTCTAATAAGCAACGAAATAGGATTAGGATTACAAAAAAGAAGAAATAATGCAAAAAATGTATCAGGCATGTCTCAAACAATGCAGAAAATGGAATAGCAAAAGTTGGGGTCACTGAAAATGTTGAGACAGTGTGTGACTGCAATAAAAAAGGCCAATGCTATGCTGGGGATTATTAGGAAGGATATTGAAAACAGATCAGCCAATATCATAATGCCCCCATATAAATCAATGGTGCGACCTCATTTGGAATACTGTGTGCAGTTCTGGTCACCACACCTTAAAAAGGATATTATAGCTGTGGAAAAAGTGCAGAAAAGGGCAACTCGAATGATAAAAGGGTTGGAACACTTTCCCTATGAGGAAAGGTTAAAGCGCTTAGGGCTCTTTAGCTTGGAGAAAAGACGACTGAGGGGTGACATGATCGAGGTTTATAAGATTATGCATGGGAAAGAGCAGGTAAAGAAAGAGGTACTTTTCTCCCTTTCTCACAATACAAGAACTCGTGGGCACTCCATGGGGCTCTTTAGCTTGGAGAAACGACGACTGAGGGGAGACACGATTGAGGTTTATAAGATTATGCATGGGAAAGAGCAGGTAGAGAAAGAGATACTTTTCTCCCTTTCTCACAATACAAGAACTCGTGGGCACTCCATGAAACTGCTGAGCGGTCAGGTTAGAACAGATAAAAGGAAGTACTTCTTCACCCAAAGAGTGGTTACCTGGAATTCACTGCCAGAGGAAGTGGTGGCGGCTACAAGCATGGACGGCTTCAAAAGGGAATTAGATAAGCATATGGAGCAGAGGTCCATCAGTGGCTATTAGCCACAAGGTATAGCTAGGGGCTCTGGGGCAAGTGATGCTCTGTCTTCTTGGTGCTTGGGGGGGGGGTCAACAGTGGGAGGGCTTCTAATGTCCTGGCCCCACTGCTGGACCTCCTGATGGCACTGGTATTTCTGGCCACTGTGTGACACAGAGTGTTGGACTGGATGGGCCTTTGGCCTGATCCAACATTGGCGTCTCTTATGTTGAGCAGGACAGCAGGTACAACAAACAGGTAAGGCATAGGGTTGCCAGCTCTGGACTGGGGAATACCCGGAAATTTTGGGGTGGAGCTTGAAGAAGGTCATCTTTGGGGAGGGGAAGGAATCCAATGGGGTATAATGACTTAGGG
>NW_015166716.1:4360-4568 GCF_001447785.1 Gekko japonicus | reverse complement strand
CCGCTAAGTTGACTTAGTGTGAGCTAGCTCATAGTTTTTTAGCCTCCGGCTCACTCGTTTGTGTCTTAGCTCAGGAAGGAGGGCTCCAGAGCAAACTAATTCATGCAGCTGCCAAACTGCTCGCTCACAACTTTAATGCCAGGAGCTCACCAAGTAGAATTTTTGCTCACAGGAGTCCACAGCTTAGAGAGAGCCTTGATCCCAGGAG